>NC_060276.1:42880705-42953871 GCF_021613505.1 Equus quagga
ATATATATATATATATATATATATATATACAAAATGGCATTCTATTCTCTTTACATTAGGAGGAGGGGTCTGTGAAAGATGTCTTCATGTACAATGGCATTAAAGAGACACTCTCTATCTGATTTTTTTCCACATAACCCTGATCTCTGCTATGGAGCATGCAATTTGATTACCTTGCTAGTGTTCACTTATATTGCATGACTAACAAAATTATTAATAGCTGTAAAACTATTCAGGTCCTTAAAGATGCAGTCACTATGCTTCTTTCAATGGTCTCTCACAGCAGTGAATTCTACACTGATTATAAGTTGCACATTCATTTTAATTTTAAATGTATTTTCCATTAATTTAATTAAGCCTACTCTTGCTCTCCTGCGATGGCACCAAGAATCAGAAGGGCTCTGCCGTCTCTCCCACCACATCCTCCATGGATGGAAGAAATCAGACTGGGCCTTTTGCACTTCTCATCTTGAGGCTGAGTCTGTCTTTTTCACTTTACAGTTTCTTTCCGAATGACCCTGCTCTTGACCCCGGGCATGCAATCTGAGAGCTGGATCGGGTGGAGCGTGGGGAGGATGTTCTGGAACTCAGCAGATGGATCCCAAGAGCACAATGGCTTACCAGCCCTCCTGTGATTGTTGCCAAAACGCCTTCCTGTTTTGAAAAGTGTCTCACCCCCTGCTCCTTTGTTTTGCTCTGCTGGGAGACTGCAGTTCTGATTTTGCTAGGAACCAAATCTGCTGTTTCAAGGAAATGCAGCTGCTTGCTTTGGTGGGTGGTTTGAAAGAGGGAATTTTTCTACCCTCCTTCCCCAACCTCCTTCCTACCCCACCCCCACATGAATCCACTGGCTTGTTCATCATCTCACAAAGCATTGATTTTAGAAGCTGACTATTTGCTTTTGATTGTTTGGCTGGGGCTGCAACGAAGTCATTGATGGATCTCATTTTGAGCTATCATCCTGTCCACTCTTTTCGGTCAGCCTTCCAGAACTGATTGCCTATTCCCCCAAATGAAACTGCACAGCCAGACGGTGAAGCTTTCTCAAGTTCCACCATTTCCCAGAGCAGAGAACACACAGAGTTGCACAGGCCTCAAGCTGGGCCCGCTACCCTCTAAGACTGTTAGTTCCCTTACCAACCCATCATTAGGCTCGAGACTTAATTTGATCACTGCTGCCTAGGCTGCTATTCCTGAGTGGATATTGCCTGGTACTGATGTCGCTGCATTTTTGATCTTTGCTGAAAGAGACCAGCCACACTCAGCCCAGCTGGTGTCTCCTGTGATACAGGACACTCTCTTTCCCTACCCCTCCCAACTCTCAGCTTTTGGAAGAAAGGTCATTGGTTCTCTATGGCTATTCTGGCTCCAGCTGCAGGCAACAGATGTAAATCAATATATTTTCCCTCCCCCAGCCCAGTGTCCCAATATGCAAACTCTTGGACCCCAAACTGGGATGCTTTCCCAGCTGGCAAGCCAATGTTTTCTTCTCATTCAAGAAAGGTGCATAAATTCTCTGCTGCTAAAAGGATTTTTCTGTCATTTCTGCTCTATCTGTCCCCTTTATGGTGCTCTCTCTGCCTCCTTCTGGGATCTCCCTCTTTCAGTTTACTCTCCACTGCCCCAGGGCTTGTCAACCTGAACAGATATTGTGCGTTGTGCTGTTAGCGGCATACGTGACATGCCTTTGGTACTTTCATTGCTAGCCCAGGTAATGTAACTGCAGCTGTCAAACTGGCAGTTCTTCATGTTTATTAGTTTTCTTTCCTTCCTTCTTAAGTTGACATTAACCAAATTGAAGTTTCCTAGTTCAGTGAAAAATCAGTCAGTGGAGCAGCTGGAACTCCCAGGAAGCTACATAAAGTCTCTCCTGAGTTCTGGGAGAAGATTTGGGGGGACCAAGAGCAAACCTAGGCCCAGCCTGATTACATAGAACTAAAGGATATACAATAGGTCCATTGTCCTCACTGAGATCATCTTTTGCCCAGGATAAGTAGAGAAGCCCAGGAAATTGGCTAATCAGATTGACTTTTGTGTTCCTCTTCTCATCACTTCCCTGGCTATTATTGTCTATTTGGACTTAATGTAAAAGAGGGCTGTAGCCTGGAGTTCACATACTCATCCTAACTCCATCATCATATATCTTGAAATTTTGAAAGATCTGGTTTGATTTTTCCAGTCCTATGGACATTTTAAAAAAGAACTCAGCCTCCTATAAGACCAGGTAACAAGATAGATTTTTTTTTTTTTAATTTGGAAAGCTGATCTTCAAGGCCCATCCTTTGCGGCTAATATTTTGGTCAGGGGTCTTTTCAGCACCCTCAACCATTCCTTTCAGTGATATTTCTGTCTCTTTTCCTGTTCCACTTGAACCACTCCAGAAATAGCAGAGGAGACTGTGAGAAAAGTCGGGGCTGGGAGTCAAAAGCCAAGCCTCTGTCTGGAGCTCTAATCTGAGGGAGTTACACATGGTATAGGGGTCCCTGGGATCCACCTACTAGGTTACAGCACTAGAGTTTGTGCGTAGCAGTTCAGAAGAAAAATGGCTTGGCCTAAAAGAAGACATCGCTAGTCTGTACATTTTTGAGTATCTCCTCTTTTTAGCATTCAGGTCGTATTTCAATTGATTTTTGAGGTCTCTTATTTGGTGATAGTTTTCTTTTTCCAAGTTGTCACAAAGGCATTTCCTCTGGGGGGGCTGTGGAATGTCACTTTTACCCTGCTCTTTGGGATGAGAGAGGCAACAGTGGGAAGGCTGAGCATTATCTGATCAGAGTGCCTTTGAAGGGAGAGCTTTCTGTTTTCATAAGTGGTGGTGGTTGGGAACAATAACAGTTGGCGTGAGTTTGCACCTAGGAAAATAGCATTTGGGATCTGCTTGGAGAGAATTCACATGAAAAGGTTGAGGCAATAACGCTGCGAGCCCAAATGGTGCTGTCAAAACATCACAGGTAGTCACTGCAGGGTGGTACAGAGGGTGTTAGAGAGCAGTGTCATTTATTGAAATGTATCTGCTGATTTAGCCTTTGCTAATTAAATGGTCCCCATGATGTGTGTTTATTTAAGGATAGTTATGAGTTTTACAGCAGCAGGGGTTTGGCCCTGTGGGAAGTGCCATTCCTAAAGAGAGGGGTAAGCATGGAGGGGGCTTAGGCATATCTTCTTCGGGGACACTGGCCTTGTCAAAATGAGAAGACTTGGAGTGATTAATATATTTCTGTCTCTTTTTCACCACTGTCCCCTACTTCTCTTGTGTTTCTTGGAAAAGGCAGGCATCAGGGCCGTAGTGAATAGTTTTAGCACATAAGGAACATTTTCTCTACTCTTTGTTTTCCTGCTACAGCTCCCTAGCTGTCACTGTTATCCTCTGTCACAGGGTGACAACTGGGGTGGGGTTTGGGAGGAAAAAGTACAGAGGACCTCAAAGGCTTTTTCTTATTACCCTTCTCTAGTCTTCTTGGTATTTCAGAAGGGTCAGAAACAGCATCCAGGATGGTGGAAACTGCACCCCATCCCTGCCCAGCAGGTTTACATGCTTGGCTGCTGCTCTTAATGCCTTTTCTTGTGATACTTGGGACAGTGTGTGTATGTATGTGGGGGGGCACTAACTATAAATTGGGCAATCACTTTGGGCAGAAGAGAATGGTATTTCAGGAAGCTGTTAACATGATATACCTCACCCTAGTTCCTCCTCTAGCAAAATCTATAGTACGTAGAATTACATGCGCTCTTAAATTAATCAACTGAATTTAAAACTTCACAAGGTCAAGGACTATCTTTAAAAAAATTCTCAGTCCCTAACACAATGCTGGGCACACAGCCAGCACTTGTTGATTTCACAAGGGAAGTGGCTGAGTTTTGTGTAATGAGGTCATCTTGGCATATCATTGAACTGCTCTGCGACTCCGCTTCCGCATCTGCAGAGTCTCTTTACCTCCCAGGGATATCGTAAAGATTAAATAAGATGATGACTTTAATAATGACACTTTGCAGTTTTGTGCTGTTTCCTCCATTTTCATTCCTTGATTCTCTGTACTCTAGGCATTGTAACCTAAGTAAGGAGATCAGATATGCAGGCTGGAAAGGTTAGACTTTGGCTGGTTCTTTTGCATTTTATATTCTCTTTAATGAGTAAAGGATACCACACAATTATGTTGTACACAGCCTGGCTTCAGAGTGTAGTCCTCCTCCATAAGCCCTCACTGGTCTAACAGTCAGGAGACCAAAATCCAGTCACAGGGTGTTACAAGCATCTCTATCTTCGACTTCGGCTGTTTTTTAAATCAAGCTTTTCTTTCTAAGAGAACCTCATCAGGCAGCCGGTCAAATTGGTTGGGAAGAATGGGATGTCCATGAGATGCAACAAAAGCCAAGCTAGAAGATGATCCACTTTTTGCAGCAAGGGCAGAGGGATGGGATGGGAGGAGGAAGGGAGAGAAAGAGAATGGAGTTATTTGAGAGCTAATCTCTTCAAAGTTTGAAGCAAACATTTTAAAAAACACATTTCAGAAAGCTCCCTTAAACTTGCCAGTGCTACAGTTCTCATATCCTGTTTTCTTAGTTCCTAACATCAATTTTAACCTTTTTGAATAAAACCTACTACCCTATCCTTATCAATATCGGTACTGCAAGAATTATCCTCACGCACTGGATTGATTCAAATGTAAAGATTTCCCCATTTTGGTCTTCTTCTTCCATTGCCCTTCAGCATTATTTCAGTGGCGTGGCTGAAATTTTATAGATAAAAAATATCTCTTTACTAATTTTTATTCTGCCCCCAGTGACCCAAATTGCTGTCTTGGCCCAGAAAGTTGGCCAGGCAGCATAGCACTGTAGTTGGTACCTAGGGCCTAATGTTTAGCAGCAAAAGTTGGATGAAAAATACTGATGATGGTCACTAGATGTCCCTCTTGTGTCTCTAAAGAGGCTGAGGAGGCGGGGCTCTCTTCAGGATTGAAGTAAAGGGAAGCTAAGTCTGAACTTTTTGTTTTTATTTCCTACACGCAGAATGGTTTTATTCAGTTAATTAATAAATTTCTGATCATAAAGGTGTTTCAGCCACTCATTTAGTCAATAGCATTGTTGGAGTATCATGATAGAGTGTGCCTATTAGAAAAAAATACATTCTGAGAGCAAACAGTGTTAGGATTATCTGTAGAAACCGGCTGGGGGGATGGAAGAGCTCTTTTGGAGGGGAGGTGTAACTATCACTTTGAGCTTGGGGGTGATGGGAAAGAGGGAAATCAGAGGCACATGACTCTGTCTCCCTCAGCACCTGGATTGGTAAAAGCTGTTGGGTGTAGCTGCAAGTACTCGGGGTGCTCTGCTTGGAAAGGAGGGGCAGCTTCAATGTGAACAGCAAGGGAGTAGGAAGCAGGGAACCCAGTGCCATCTCCTTAGCGAAGAGCGCGTTTGTCTTTGCAAATGCAGAACATGTCTTTACAATGTGATTGCAATTACAAGGGTAACGACATTGTACATGAATTGAATTCTCCTATTTATCTTTAAAAGACAGCAGAATATAGACATTCTATTAACACTCCCCAAGGTAAGAGGTCCGCAGCCTTCTTATCTTGTTGTGCGCATCTTTTCAGATGCCACGGCAATGTTAATCATTTTACCTGAGTAATTCTTCCATTTCTCGTTACCTGGGGGATTGTTAATGGCCAAGACTACTTCTCAGACTCTTTGCTCCCGCTCAATCAAGCCGTGGAGGCGCCAGTTTACTTTTATTGATCAGTGGGTTCCTGACAGCCTTCGCCACAAGGAAGCAGCATCATCCTTTTTTAACTTAAAGGGAACAGATCGCCTTAAAGTTTACAGCTAAAAGCTTCTAAGCATAGCATACAAACATTTTAGCATGCTGCTAATTGTTCTGTTTAAATAGTCCAAGCAATATTTTAGAAAGCTGCCAAACGCCGGACTCACATCCCGTGATCAGATAGCAAACCCATTTCAAATGCCTTTTTAGGCCTTTTTAATTAGACCAAGATGCACTTCATTCCCACTCGCTGACATCAAAGGTAAATAACTGTGATAAATCAAATGGAGCCCTTCTCTTTGCGCAGCCCGCGAGGTGCGCCCGCGCTGCCTGCCATGTTGTCACTCTCCTCCACTACTTGCCCATTTCTCCAACAGGGTCTGCAGAAAACAGGGCAGGCCGCGGGGCTCCCTGGAGCCACAACTCTGCTGTCCACCCGCCCCTCTAAATGACCGAAATTAAATGATACTCATTGCAGATGCTTCGATTTTCTCCCTGATGTTCTGGGCTGAATTGCATCCTAATGTGAAAGAATGAAACGACCTCCACGCGGAAAGCGGATCATGCTCCCCACACCCTCCCCCTTGGTCTCCGATGCACGTTCAGAGGTCGCAACCTCACTCCCGAAATAATTTCTTTCTCTAGGAGGAAGCTGTCTTCTCCTTCCTCCCGCCAAGGTAAAGGCTGCTAAACTAGCTCGTCTTGGAAGGAGAAATATATTTTAAGTGCAGCTGGGTTCCTCTCTGCAAGAAGATGGCAGTTTTGAAAAAGCTATTTTGTGTCCAAATGCCTTTTTTCCTTTTCTTGTTTAATGTTTTTTAAAGGGTAAAAGTGAGTCTCATTTTTAAGCCCATAGGCTTGGGCCAACATCGCTGGGCTAATTATGAGTTTGCTCACCCAAGACTCCCAAATATCCCAGACGACTCCCTCAGAAGGGAGGTTTACTCTTCCAAGAATTGCGAAATCAGGAGCCGGTCCCCTCCACCCACAATCTATGATGAAAAAACCCAACTTGTTCAGCGGGGTGCTTTTGATTCTTCCCGCCGGTGACCTTAATTAAGAGCCTCAGAACGGGGCAGGGAGGAGTCCCCCTCTGTCCCCAGGGCGCCTTCAGTCCGGAAGGTAAGCCGAGTTTGATGTCAGCCCCAGCCACGCCGGCCTCCCGCTTCCCAGCACTGGCACACGCCGCCGCCGCCGCCACCACCGCCCGAGAGGTGCTGGCAGCCCACTGGGAGCGAGGCTCCGCCGGAAGGCTGGGGCGCCCCGCACACCGGCGCCGGCTCCAGCTGCCGGAGACCTACGCGGACTGCGCTCAAGCTTTGCAGATCCCGCCGGGCTCCGGGCTCTCCCAGCGTGGCTCGGCGCGGCGGCGTCCGATCCACTGGCTCTTCTCAAACGTACAGTTTATTTATAGGAAGCTAAATTCTCCAACAGGGTAGGGTGAGGGGCAACAAAATGTGTCCAGCCCTCTCCGCGGCTCAGTCCCTGCACCGCAGATTCCATTTGATTAACAAGCCACAGACAAGAGTGAACCGAACCAGGCCAGGGGCCCTGCTCCGGGGGGCGGGGGCGAGGGGGGAGTGCCGCGTCTGCCCGGGAAGGAGGAATTGGGGTGACGGTCCGGGAGGATGGCTGCTGCGGTTCTCAATTGAAGTGAAGACTCACCGGCCAAGAGCCGGATGAATGACCACCTCGGGGGCGCTTTCTCCTTCCCTTTTTTCCTTCCACTACCAGAGAAGGAGAGGAGAGGAAGACAGAAACAGACAGACGACTCTAGGGCGAAGAGACAAAGGAGGGGAGAGAATATGAAGATTATATTCAAGATATGAATATATGCGAGGGAGATAATCACTCTAAGAGAATCAAATCCTCATCTTTCCTGCAATCTCTACAAACACGATCGGCGCGCAGTTCCCGGGGAAGCTCAGCCGCAGCGCCAGCACGCACCCCTCCCCGCTCCAACTTGCCCTCTTGTCCCCGCTTGGCCTGCCCCCCTGCCCTCCCCTAACTCCCACCCCGGCTCTGCCGGCCAGGGTATCACTTGGTCCCGCCAGTGTGTAAGTTTCCGGCTCGCCCCGCCCCACCCCGCCCCCCGAGCGTTGGCCCCGCCCCAAGCCCTAAGCCCGCTGGGCGGCGCGCTGATTGGCTAGCGCCTGGCGTAGCCGGGCTCGGCAGCTCAGGCTCTCCCGGCTTTCTCCAGACTCCACCGCCAGTAGTTTGCGGCATCGGGAGGAGCAGCAGCAGCAGTGGCGGCGGCGGCGGCGGCGGGCGCAGGGCGCAGGGGGGAGACGGACGAGCGGGCGCAGAAGGCAGCACAGCTCCCGCGCACCATGCCGGGTTTGCCCGGAGGGCACTGGCACCCGCGTCCCTAGCCCGGCGCGGGCCCTTGGCACGTTGCGCTCCGCGGCATTCCGGCTGAGCGGATTCATCGGAGATCCAAAACCTCCCACTCCTGCTCGCTTACACTCCACACTCACACTCCCCCACCACACACTCACTCTTCCTCTCTCTCACACATTCACACACAGCCCGAGACAGAAAGAGAGAGCGACACAGACCTCCCGAGTGCGAGAGTGCCAGGGAGGGAGTGGAGCCCAACGCGGCGCTGCCAGCGCCTCTCCGGGAGGATGGAATCAAGACGCTCCCGCAAGTAAACTTTGGCGGCGACGTAACCGTCAACCGTGGCAGCTGCTGAGGCGGACCCCAGCGACATGCGACTGAGCTAGGAGGGTTTCCTCCCGCGGCTGCGGCGGCGGCGGCGGCGGCGGCGGCGGCCCTCGGAGCGACACCCCAGCCCAGACCGGGGGAGGAGGAGAAGCCCCCGGTACGCGCGGCGGCGGCCCCGCCTCTCCTGGCCGGTACTGTTGTCGCTTCCCCTCCCCCCCTCCCCATTCCCCCCCCCCCCCCCCCCCCCCCCCCGGGCCATTGGAAAGACCAGGACTTTGATTTTCTTGGACAAATTGCCATCGCCCCGTTTTCACAACTTGACCAGGAGGCTTGGGCTGCATTGGTAACTTTGATTTCCGACACGCAAACGCCCGCAGTCTAACTGTGCTGTTGGAAGGGGGGGACTTCGCGCCCACCTCGGATCCTGGACAGACGCGCCCGACAAGCTTTCCGAAGCCAGTCTCAGAGCGAGGGAGAGCGCTCTCGTCTCGGCAGCCTCTCTCCCCTCCCCCTTCCTCTGCCAGCCCCGGGACCGCTGTCCGGCTCAGCCAGATACTCGGGCGTTGCGGCGTTTGACAGGAACTCGAACTCCCGCCTGCGATTCCCCCTTCTCCCCAACAGGCCTCGAAAAGGTCAGCGTGGCCCCTCCGGACCCCGGAGGGAGCGTTCCAGGCGGGTCCTCTCTCCGCAGTGAGCCAGGAGTGCTGGGGGGAGGTCCTTGCGCATGCCAGGTGCACAGACAACGCACTCGCCAGCCCCAGTGCCGGTGCGCCGCGGCGGACCGGGCAGTGCCTGAGAGGCTGCGCCCCCACTGCCCTCCCCTCCTTCGCCCCAAGTGCGGTCGGGACTCAGCCGCGTGTGGATCCGGCCGCTCAGACGCCTTCCGATCCGCAGCCCTGCGCCGCTGCGGCCAGTCGCGCCCGGCTAACTTTGAAGGGGGAAAACTGAGTAGCCGGGCTGGAGGGAGGGGGCTCGGGGCCGCGCGGCGCTCCCTTGGCCCCCCGGAGCCCCCGGGCCCCCCGCGAGCCCTCGCTGAGTCCGCCGCAACCTCAGCATTGGAGCCGGCGCGGGTGTCTCCCCCGCGCCGCCGGGCCGCCCTGGGCGGGACTCCTCCCGCGGCCTCCGGGGCCCCGGGGCGCGCGCAACAGGCGGCCCGAGCCAGCGGGAAGCTGGAGCGCCGGCGGCGTCGGCCTCGGAGGGGTGTGGAGAGGCGAGGCCAGGCAGAGCCCCGCGCAGCCATGGAGTCGCTCCTGCTGCCGGTGCTGCTGCTGTTGGCCGTACTGTGGACGCAGGCGGCCGCCCTCATTAACCTCAAGTACTCGGTGGAAGAGGAGCAGCGCGCCGGGACGGTGATCGCCAACGTGGCCAAGGACGCGCGCGAGGCGGGCTTCGCACTGGACCCACGGCAGGCCTCTGCCTTCCGTGTGGTGTCCAACTCAGCTCCGCACCTGGTGGACATCAACCCCAGCTCGGGCTTGCTGGTCACCAAGCAGAAGATTGACCGCGACCTGCTGTGCCGCCAGAGCCCCAAGTGCATCATCTCGCTCGAGGTCATGTCCAGCTCAATGGAGATCTGCGTGATTAAAGTGGAGATCAAGGATCTGAACGACAACGCGCCCAGCTTCCCGGCGGCACAGATCGAGCTGGAGATCTCGGAGGCAGCCAGCCCAGGCACGCGCATCCCGCTGGACAGCGCCTACGACCCAGACTCGGGCAGCTTTGGCGTGCAGACGTATGAGCTCACGCCGAATGAGCTGTTCGGTCTGGAGATCAAGACGCGCGGAGACGGCTCACGCTTTGCCGAACTCGTGGTGGAAAAGAGCCTGGACCGCGAGACGCAGTCGCACTACAGCTTTCGAATCACTGCACTCGACGGCGGCGATCCGCCGCACCTGGGCACTGTTGGCCTTAGCATCAAGGTGACTGACTCCAATGACAACAACCCGGTGTTTGGCGAGTCCACCTATGCGGTGAGCGTACCAGAGAACTCACCTCCCAACACGCCCGTCATCCGCCTCAACGCCAGTGACCCAGACGAGGGCACCAATGGCCAGGTGGTGTACTCATTCTACGGCTACGTCAACGACCGCACGCGTGAGCTCTTCCAAATTGACCCGCACAGCGGCCTGGTCACGGTCACCGGTGCCCTAGACTATGAAGAGGGCCACGTGTATGAATTGGACGTGCAGGCCAAGGACCTGGGGCCCAACTCCATCCCGGCACACTGCAAGGTCACAGTCAGCGTTCTGGACACCAATGACAACCCGCCGGTCATCAACCTGCTGTCGGTCAACAGCGAACTGGTGGAGGTGAGCGAGAGCGCCCCCCCGGGCTACGTGATTGCACTGGTGCGGGTGTCTGATCGTGACTCCGGCCTCAATGGGCGCGTGCAGTGCCGTTTGCTGGGTAACGTGCCCTTTCGGCTGCAGGAGTATGAGAGCTTCTCCACTATCCTGGTGGACGGACGGCTGGACCGGGAGCAACACGACCAGTACAACCTCACGATCCAAGCGCGTGACGGCGGCGTGCCCATGCTGCAGAGTGCCAAGTCCTTTACTGTGCGCATCACCGATGAGAATGACAACCACCCGCACTTCTCTAAGCCCTACTACCAGGTCATTGTGCAGGAGAACAACACACCCGGCGCCTATTTGCTTTCTGTGTCTGCCCGAGACCCCGACCTGGGTCTCAATGGCAGTGTCTCCTACCAGATCGTGCCGTCGCAGGTGCGGGACATGCCTGTCTTCACCTATGTCTCCATCAACCCCAACTCGGGTGACATCTACGCGCTGCGATCTTTCAACCATGAGCAGACCAAGGCATTCGAATTTAAGGTGCTGGCCAAGGATGGCGGCCTGCCCTCGCTGCAGAGCAACGCCACGGTTCGAGTCATCATCCTCGACGTCAATGACAATACCCCGGTCATCACGGCCCCACCCTTGATCAACGGCACCGCCGAGGTCTACATCCCCCGCAACTCCGGCATAGGCTACCTGGTGACCGTTGTCAAAGCAGACGACTACGACGAGGGCGAGAACGGCCGGGTCACCTACGACATGACCGAGGGCGACCGCGGCTTCTTTGAAATAGACCAGGTCAATGGCGAAGTCAGAACCACTCGGACCTTCGGCGAGAGCTCCAAGGCTTCCTATGAGCTTATTGTAGTGGCCCACGACCACGGCAAGACGTCTCTCTCCGCCTCTGCGCTCGTCCTAATCTACCTGTCCCCTGCTCTAGACGCCCAAGAGTCAATGGGCTCGGTGAACTTGTCCCTGATTTTCATTATTGCCCTGGGCTCCATTGCCGGCATCCTCTTTGTCACTATGATCTTCGTGGCAATTAAGTGCAAGCGAGACAACAAAGAGATCCGGACCTACAACTGCAGGTAGAGCCAACTTTTCTTTCTTTCTTTGTCTTGGATGAATAAGATGTTATCTGTCTCTCTGTGTGAAAATCCCAGTGCTTTCGTTTCCTACTTAAATGCATGCACCATACCTACAGCGCTTCTTTTTGGAGGGAGGAAAAGTTTGTGGCAGTACAAGTTGATCAATTCTTTTGATCTGACAATTTGCTGGAAGACAATCACTTACTGTTAGAATGGATTCTGTCACATAATGATGATGAGAAGAAAAGCAATTATCGTTTTAAAATTTGCACAGCTGTCTCTGTGAAGTTATGGCAGAAAAAAATGAGAGAGAGAGAGAGAGAGGGAGAGAGAGAGAGAGACAGAGAGAGGGAGAGAAAGGGAGGGAGATTGATTGATTTTCAGCAGAACCAGCAAGTACTACAACTTGATTTTGGGGAACAGTGTTTTGGGGGCAGGTGCTGAAAGGAGAGGGAGGGCTGGCAGCTGCCCCATCCTGTTGTAGAGAGAAACTCTGAAGATAGCCTGTGAGTGGGAATCTAAGGTAGAAAACAGAGAGTTTAGGGAAGAGAGAACAGGAATGTGTGGGGAAGCAGGTAATTAGTGTTTTTTAGTGTGTTCTTGGCTTGTTTTGTATCCAGTTCCCAAAGATCTGGCTATGTAAAGTGAAATTCTACCAGTCATCTGTGTTTTCAAATATCTGGTTGGTTGGTGGAGTGGAGACCAAACATCCCAATGAGGGACAAGACTTTGCATCCAGGTGTTTCAGTAAAAATAGCAATCTTCTGGAGTTGATAGTGCTTTCCTCTAATGTGGGTATCTGCTGTGGCATTAAGATCTAGTCCCTACCAGTGGATGTCACTATGAGCTATTGTGTTAGAATTTCCTTCTTTGAACTGTGTGCAAGATGTGTGTTTGTGTGTGTGTGTGTGTGTGTGTGTGTGTGAGGGGGGGGGAATAGAAATGTGTAAACTGGAATGATGTGTAGTATTTTTTTAAAAAGATTTCCTGATAAGAACATTAGAGGGTCTTGCTGAAGCCCTTCCTTACAATTGGATAGAACAACTAATTCTAAGTATTTCTAAAATCTAATTTAGGATGACACATGTAATTTTTTTCCAGCAGTGTCTTATCGAAACGGTTGAAAAAAAGTTGTTTCTTTAGTTTGCTGAAAATGAATGATGCTGCTATTTCCAACCAAGGTGTGTGTGCTTCCAACACACCTACACATCCAGTGTGTCTTTTGAGCCATCTGTGCTTGCATGTTAATCAGTCAAAATATGTTTCTGTAGGTCCGATTTGTATTTGACACCATTTGAAATGCACACTTCTGTGAATCAGAGTCCCCTGAATATGTAACAGCCGTGCAATTATTGTTTCCCTTTTACTATTCTCTGCGTTACACAAGTTAGTAGACAAATGCTAACCACACATGAATATCAATCAGGTGCCATAAAAGAGCAGCTGCAATGCCTCATAAATGCTTTAATCCTGTTACTAGTGAAATGGCCGTGACTTTTCTTTCCTTCAGCTCCGAGTCATTTCAGATGGGAGAAATGGAAATTAATATTGCTCTTACCTTTGAAACCTGTGACTGCCAGTGGCGATTTTTATAGGAGAAAAATGTGGGGTCTATAAAATTTTGTTTATATGGAGATAATGATAGAGGGGACTCTTCTAAAGCATTTCCTCAGCATAAAGTAAAGGCACAAGACCCTTTCCTTGGTGAAGAAGAAATCAGTTTGAAATAAAGATATTGAAGGCTTTGCCACCTCTTGGTGATGTATGACTAGAAGCGAGAGCTCTTTCCATGAGCTTGCCAGAGAGATCATTAAAACAGGGAGCAGAGCATTTGAATTGGAAAAAAAAAAGAGGTAAATCTCAATGTTCTCTAACTTCACTCACATGTGTATTTGAAAAGAGCCCTGTTCCCTGTGATGGTTTGAGATTAATGAAGTACAGTTTAATTAAATAATTGGTCAATACAGAAAGGGTTGCGATGAATGCCTCAGCTGAATAATTGGACGGGGCATTGCCAAACTTACCCATCAAGGGTAAACAAAATGATTAGAACTTCCCATTGATTCCATAAACAGATTAGAAAAGAAAATCAACCCTAGTCCTGGGGTCTTTGGGATTTTATCTGCTCCCAAGCCCCAGTAACATCAGCTTGCCATCGCTGCAAGTCTGCCTGAGCACAGAGCGAAAGGGTGAGGGGAACTCAACTGCTCAGCTCAGGAAGATCCCTGGGACAGAGCAAGAATTTGCCGCTGGAGATATGCAATCTCCCCGTCTGCTCAGACTTCTTAGAAACCTAAAGTTCAAGAGCTTGTCTTTCCATGTATTAGGCAGAGGTTTCTTGTTCTCAGCTTCTGCAGAGCCTCTTCCTCAAATGCATTCATTTATGAGACTTGCGAGATGATCTGCAATTGCTGCTTGAATTGGACTTCCTTTTTGTATTCAGACAATTAGCCTTGTCGAGTGAAAATACAGGCACAGTCTTTCCCTTGTAAAGATCAACCTGTATTACTTATTAACCCTGTTTTGCTGATTATTGCCTAGAAATTGAATTTCCAAACAATAAGCTGATTCATTATGTGCAAAGTAATAAATGACTGAGAATCTGGCTACATTTTAATGTATTTCTTTTGACAAGTCTCTTAATGCTTGGTGTCTTTGGTGCATGTTGCTGGGCCTGTGTCAGTGTTAATTAAATTGAGCTCTTTATGTTCCAGTTGCAGCACAGCTGCTTGTAGGTACACCTGAATGGAGAAGGATGCTGAATGCACTAACCTTTAAATTCCTTTGCAGTAATTGTTTAACCATCACTTGTCTCCTCGGCTGTTTTATAAAAGGACAAAACAGCAAGTGTCTGCATTGCATCTCGGTTTCTCCCATTAGCGAGGAGCAAGACAAAAAGGCAGAGGAGAAAGTGAGCCTAAGGGGAAAGAGGTAAAAAGGCATTTCCCCTCATTCAAATGGGTTTGGCTATCAGATTTCTCTAGGAGAGGAGGGGGTGGGGTGGGGAGAAGAAGGGAGCAGGGCTAAGGCAGGGGGAAGGAGGGTGTGGAGGAGAGGACTTGAGGATATGTCGAAGGACGGGGTCTGATCTCCTACCCTAGTCCAAAACTGATCAGGTCAATCATAGAGGAAGTGATTGAGGGTGTTTGCCACATGGCAAATGCCTGGAGGAACTGGAAAGGGTTTTTTTTTTTTTTTTTAATTTCCTTCCATCTCCTCTTCTGTTAAATTAGGACTTGCTTCTTATTTCACCCAGGAGTTCCTCTGGGTTCCAGGGAAGCTCCAGATTTGAGCATTTTCATGCTTTCTCTCCCATAGGCTCAACTTTCCCTGTCCCCCCACCCTTGCTAAATGGCCACTTAGAATGAGAAATTCCAAATCCAAAGTATAGAAACTTTTTTTGGGGGGGGGGGTGGGAGTGGGAGGTTACTATGTTTAATATGAAAACTGTATGGCCCTCAGCTTGTTTTCGCATGTAAAAAGCACAGGGAGAAACCCGATGATGTAATGCGCCAGAATAAGAAGCTGGAGCAGAGATGGGGTACAACCCTTTGAGGTGCTTAATGTTTGTTAATCAATGCGTGGTTTGGGAGGGCGTTAGCGATACATTCTGCCTTTTCTGTCACATAGAATCGCTGAGTACTCCTATGGGCATCAAAAGAAATCAAGCAAGAAGAAAAAAATCAGTAAGAATGACATCCGCCTGGTACCCCGGGATGTGGAGGAGACAGACAAGATGAATGTTGTCAGTTGCTCCTCCCTGACCTCATCCCTCAACTATTTCGACTACCACCAGCAAACACTGCCCCTGGGCTGCCGCCGCTCTGAGAGCACTTTTCTGAATGTGGAGAATCAGAACACCCGCAATACCAGTGCCAACCACATCTATCATCACTCTTTCAACAGCCAGGGCCCCCAGCAGCCAGACCTGATCATCAACGGTGTGCCTCTGCCTGAGGTGAGTACAGCTAAGCGGCTCTGTGAGGTCCACCTAGACCTCTTACCCCTGCTGCTCCCTGGACCCCATAGGCCTCTATGCTGGCATGTCCCCTGGCAGGGGTGGGGAGAACTCTGCCTAAGCCTCTTTCCGTAGTCAGGGTTTGCTACCCGTGCTTCTTGGGTCAAAGGGTAACCCAACATACGGGACCTTTGTAGGGGTGAATGTTGGGAGTGGGAGCTCAAGGGATCTAAGCCTTTGGAATCCCTGTATGGTATTCTGGCGCAATATGAATTGGCTCCACCTGTGGCAGATACACGGCATGCTTGCCAGACAGTGAGACCCGTAGTACAGTTAAAGTGGCTGAGAAAGAGTCAACAAGTAGTGTTAAAGATGGATGAAGCCTAGAATGTTCAGGGGCCAATGTCCCAGTGTGTGAGTGATTTAGCCTCCTAAAGCTCCCGTATGCTTTTTCTTTGGCCATATACATGCTTTGCCAAGAATATAGATGGACTGGTCAAGGGGAGGCAAACAAAACAATAAAAGAGGCACTTTGCCATTTCTTGGTAGCCCTTATGGTGACATTTGGCAAATGAAGAGGTTGAAATTGTCACTAATAATGAAAATTTCAAGAATTAACTATGTATTTGAGTTAGCTCTGTTTCCATTTACTGGAAATGAATATTTTCAAATAGAAGTATTTTTTCTTTAACACTATGTGGTCCATTGTTTTCTGGCTATTGAAATATTTCAGGGTAGTAGGATGATAATGTGGATGATGGTCATTGGGCGACTGGGTGGAAGACTATAAATGACAGTTCTTAAGTTGATTTCATTTTTCTATGAATAGCTTAAGTCCCTCTTTGGTTGGAAATTTGATGCACTGGGAGGCATATGCCCTCTTCTGGGCCACTAATGAAAGGAAGACTGCATACTTGGAGAGCACTTCCATATTTTTCGAAGCACCGTCGCAACCATTGTCTCTTTTGAGCCTCACAGTCAGGTATCTTAGTAGATTGCCCTTCAGTAGATGATGAAATGAAGGTCCAGAGATGCTAAGGGACTTGTTCAGACTCATGGAACAGGACACCGAGAGAGAGGACTAGATCTCAGGGCTCTGTACCTCTCTGGTAAGTGCTGTTTCAGTGACACCTTCCTAGCTCAGAAATAATTCGGCCTGACATACTTGGGCTGATGCATATAAAATAGTCTCGTAGTATTTGTATCAATTTCATAGGGCAAAGAGTTTTAGGACCACTTGCATTGACTATTTCTCCTAGTTCCTGAAAAATAATTCTCATTAGAATTAATGGCACCAAACAGCAGTGCTTTTAATGAGAAACTGATGATAATCTGCCAGCAACAAAACCGCCAATATTTTCAATCTATAAACCTATAAATAAGGATTTATTGAAAATCCAGTATTATGCTAGGTAGGCTCGGTTATAATTATGAATGTCAGTGAATACTACTAGGGACTAGACCATAGAATTTTTGGAGGACAACTTGTGGACCACCAAGAGTTCAGCAATGGAGAGGGAGAGGTAGAGCTATGTAGTGGAATCAGATAGGCCATGATTTTGACTCTGGGGGACACCTCTTGCTATGGAATCCCTTTGAATCTCTGTTTCCTCATCTACAAAATGGGCACATCTACCATGCAAGGTTGGTCCAAGGAGTAATATGATATTGTGAAATGTAAAGGGTCTGACACATAGGTGCCCCCTAAATCACAGATCTCTTCACTAGACAGTAATTGGAGAATCACGGTTGTAACGACCTGCACACCTAAGTGTGACTCCCTAGACACTTATGACCAAAGAGGAATTTAGCCTGGTTCTATATAGATAAGACCTACAGAGTGGTGTGGTTAGAGTATTCATGTTGGACATTTAAACAATTGGGGTAAAAGATGCCAAGGTTGTGGGTTCAGGTGCTGACCGCTGTTGCTTGTGGACATGGACAGAAGGATTGAATCCTGAGGGCTTGATGATTATTTATGCAATCAGTTCAAGGCACTAGAAAAACATGAGCCCCAGTGTCTATGAGATACTTGGAAAGAGCAGGAGACATATGAGTATGTCTGCATGGTTTACCTAAGATCTTGGTGTTCTTTCTGAGATTCTTCCTTGGGTAGAATGAAACAAAGTATTGCTTTAATTATTTAGAAAAGCCATTTGAAGTCTGAATTCTGATCCTATACCTGACTCACAAAGCCAGATGCTTTCCTTATTTAAGAAAATCACACAGATCTAGTGTCTAGGGCTAGTCAGATCCAAGACAGCATGGACTAGACACAGTGAGGTTAAGTGTGTGTTTCTAATATGCAGTCCTGGAGAGTTCAACTGACAAATCCATTCAGAAAGGGGAGAGACCTACTCACAGCCAAGCATCTGTCACAAAGTCCTTCATGGGGAAGATGACACTTCTCCTTTTCTTCTTCTCATACCAGAGGTCCCTGAACATGGACTAGGTAAAATACCTAGGTACGGTGAAACCTATGAGAGAGCAAAAATGATTGATTCATACATTCAACTAGTATTTGTTGAGTGTCTACTCTTTGTAAGGTTCTGCTCTAGGCTCTGGTGTTAGAGAAATGAAAAAGATGGTCTCCGATATCACAGAATGCACATTCTAATGGGGAAGACAGGCACACAAATAGGTTATTTGCAGTACAGAGTGATAAATGCTGCTATGGGGTACAATCGGATATTCTTCATTCCTACGATAGTAATATCTTGATATCTTTCCTATTTTTTCTTTTCATTTTCCTCATTAATTAATTAATCCATCCAAGAAACTAACATTTATTAAGCAATTATAGCACAGAGTGATACGTACTATAGTGTGATAAAGATAAGAGTCTATGGAAATTTCTGTATTAAATCTTATGATGTCACTTACATTTTTCTTTATATTATTTCATTAAACCATTCTTTATTTGTTCATTTATTCAACCCAGTAGCGTTTATTGCACATTTAGAATGTGCCAGACACTGTACTACTTGCCATGGATACAAAAATAAAACACTTGCTCCTTGACCCCAGGGAGCTTACAGAGAGACAGGCAAGTAAACAGGTCATTTCAATTCAGGGTAACATCTCTTTCCTGAGCATATGTTACATTCTTACTCTTCAGATTGGGACCAAAAGTTGCTACACATTAGGTTCCTCTGCTGGACTACCTTGTGAGGAACCCACTTCATTCCTTAGCTGCGGAGTCAGATACAGGACTTACTCACAATGGTGTTATAGAGGAGTCAGAACTGCTTCCCTCCCAGCGCTCCATCACACAGTGAAGTTTATCACCATGGCATTAGATCAAATCAGTAAGCATTGTTTGAGTATCCACTATGTGCTGAGCTGTGTGGGAGGTCCCCTGGGGATCCCAAATAAATATAAGCAATAGCTTCTGCCCTCAGAGAGTTCACAGTCTAGTTGAGGAGCTAAGATCACCCCTGTGATTTCCCTGCAAGCAATACAAGAGCGTTTCCAACCAGTATTAATTTGTAGGCTCCTCAGTATCCCCCTTCTCCTCCTTCCATGGCAGCCAGGCCATCGTTTATATGGAGATTTACTGTTGAGCTCTCAAGGTTTTGTGCTGATTTGAGGGTAACTTTTGCATCATTGTACAAACCTAGCCACATCTGAACACTGCTGGCTCTAGAAACCAAAGGGAAGTGACTTTAAATGTAGTTAGGCAGGCAAGGTAAAAGGAATGGAGCACTAGTCTAGAGAATTGCAACTCGGCCTTTAGTATTACAGAGATCATCGTGCCTAGAGTTGTATAGTATTCACCTGCCCTCTGATGTTGGGCAGGAAATCAGCTATGTGGATTTTGTGGTTTTGTACACAAATTTGAAGAAGGAAAGTGGATGATGACTTTCGTAGAATTTTGTAGAATTAGAGGAAGACTTTTGTAGAATTAGTGATGTCGAGTATCTCTTAACTATTTTAAATTGAAGGGTGGGATTTGCAGTCCTTGGCATCCTGGTTCACTTAGTCCATAGACTTAGTGTATGTGTAAGTGAATGTGTGTGTGTGTGTGTGTGAGTGTGTGTGGGGGGAGAGTGAAGAGAGAGGAAATGAGGTTGAAAGACAAAGAATGGAGAAGAGAGAAAGTAGGTTGTCAGTTTGCTAACGTTTTAAAAAAATATTTCAATTATTTTAGGGGCTCCTTAGTATAGCAAATAATTTTTCTTCCAATCTTATGGAATGGAGGCATGCCTACTGGGTACCTCTGGATGCTGGAAAGTGTTACTTCTTTGTACATCAGCACTCCTGCATTACCTTTTCTGTCACCCAGGCAGTGGTCATTGTTGGAGGAAAACAATACAGTTCATTTCGTTTACTGGGAATGGAGACTTGGGTGGGACCTCTTCCTGCCTTCAGGAGGGGTGAAATAGCCCAAACACCCAGTCTCTTTGGTGAGGTATTTTTTAATTTTAGTTTTCTAATGTCAGATATTTCTGAGCTGACAACTCTAAGAGTGACAGATGGCAAGCGCTTCCAGAATTCTAGTCATATAGGTGCATAGGAGTTTAGGGTTCCAACTCAATCTTGAGTTCTCTCTTTCTGTTTTTCTACTTTTCACTAGCAAACTGTAATGTCTTTGATATGAGACATCCTAAGGGTATGTGTGCACTCTGCTGTGGTCACACACAGAGCAGTTGCATAAGTAGCAGTGTAGTAGCTGTGGAAGAGTTTGCAGAACAAGGATGTATGGAGCAGACCAAAATGAATGCTTCTAATTGTCCTACAGAAAGTCTCAATGCGTGTTATCTTAGTGCAAATTATGAAATTAAAACATCAGTTAGGCTTTGAAGAAAAAGAAGAAGTGAGAAATAGCTCAGCATGCTTTAATCCCTAAAACAGAGTTTTAAAGTTAGGGATTTGGAGTGGTTTGAGTGAAACTCTGGGCTAAGGAACTAGAAAAGCAGCCACAAACCTATCAGATGTCACATTCAGAAATCACTCGTAAATTAATAGGTGTGATGGGGCTGGTTTGTATAGCAAGGAAATGACACAAAGCACAACCTGCAATTGAAACAAACCTACAAATCCTTCAGTGAGCATTTTTTATTTTACTTTCCTTGTTATGACAGGGTCTTGGAACCATCCAAGTCTTATCCCTAAGGGTCCAAATTAACCCTCAGGCTGCAGAAGGAAGAAATGGAAAACAGTGCAGCCCACATCTTTTCAAGCGTGCTCACTCCAGTTTTCTTAAAAAATCAAAGGCTCCACTTCTACTAGTAGACATTCTAGGGCCACCTTTGCCTATATTGTGTCTTTACTGGCCCGTTTCACATCTAGCCCAGGCAGCGAGTTTCCCAGCGGGGATCTGCTTGCAAGATGTGTTCCAGAATAAACTGTTCCTCTGTCGTCTCCATGCAACTGCCGCAGAACTGAGCTAGTTTACATTAGTATTTGCTAATTTATTATTATCATTCCTTATTGGCAATTAACTGGTTACCTTAGAGATCACCTCTCTCCCTATACACCTTCACTAAAGTTGAGCTCAGCTAGAGCGCTTGCTAATGATCCTGAGATTTCTCTCCCTAGGGGACTGGAGCCAGGATATTTTCCATAGAAGGCTCTGAGGCTTTGGAATTCTTATCTGAGGACCACTTGCTTTGGGTCCCAGTAGCCCCACCTGGTTTTTCTCTGATTGTCAGTCAGTCTTATAACGCAGGAGGAGCTGCAGACTTCTCCCTCCCTAGCCTTGCCCTACTCTTGCCATGGCTTTGGTATACTACGCCCAGAGGCTGAGGTTAGAGGCTTGGGGGATTGCTTGCTAGGAGTTAGAGGACTAAAAAAGGATGAAGTCACCTCCTGGCAAAGCTGAAGTCTTTCAATTATGGCGCTGCAGTGGATTTGAGGCGTCTGCTTGGAGTTTCAGATGTTGACCCCTCTGCATGTGTATCTCAGCTTCCAGGGCTTAGGGGAGGCCAAGCTTGGCTGGATTGAGTGTCTCAGATGTGGGTAAATGAAGCCATTTGTACAAGAGGCCTGTGTGAGAGAGGTGGGAGGCTGGCTCTGGAGCGGCCATTTTCCCCCCACTGAGAGGAGGCTTGATTTCTTGATGTGTGACTGGCTGGCCTTTAATGTCAGCCTCATTTACTTCGAACAATTGAGAGGCTTGAAGTGAAAGTCCCAGAGGATCAGTTGTTTGTAGAGGGAAATGCTCTTGAAGTTACATTTCCTCTTTGGCTGTTGTGTAGTTACGAGTGGTTTTTGTGTGGGCTGCATGGTGAGGGTCACTCTGCTTCCAGTGGGTTTACCTAGGCTGCTAGCGCCTCCCTGTGTCCCCCCAAGGAATGGTGAGGAAAGTCCTGCAGCTGCGGGAACACCTCTGCCAGCTCCAAGAACTTGGGTTCCCATGTGGAAATCTCATTTGCTGTCATTCAGCATTTTGCTTTAAAATGTTGGCTAGAACCACACGGCTCCACAGCATTCCTGGAAGACGTCTCAGAAGAGACCAGTATTTCCACTCTATAATCATGAAAATGGAGTTACAGAGAAGGCAAATGACTCACCCAGGCACACAACATTTGGGGCCAAACTGAACTCCATTTTGCTTGACAGCAGTTCCTCTGGTGCAGCTGAGAAGTGCTTTCTTTCACATAACAGAAAACCTGCTTGGGTTCCACAGGAAGACCTGTGGAAATACCTTTGAACGGTAGTTTTGTTCCTGAAAAGCTGTGCTGCAAGCGAGTGTTTGTTTTGTAAATTGGACCCCATATTAACCACATTAAATATGGCATTCCATATTTATAGAAACGCTGTGGTGAATTCTTTCATAAAGGAAAGAACCCTTGTATAATGTGAATAACCAATTCTTGACCAATTTCCTTTGTAAGTCTGGATTTTTCATCTCTCTCGTTTGCTTAAAGTGAGATTCCTCAGGATGCCAAGATTTATAAAACCTTTGAAAGGTGGACTAATTCATTATTCCCTTGAATTCTAACTGTTTAGTCTTCCTGGTTGAATTTCACTTAATTAAAAAATGTAATTATGCAACATTTAAAACACATGGAGTCCAGAGGAGATAGATACATATCACCCACATTTAACAAATGTTAGCATTTCATATTTGCTCCAAATTTTAAAAAATTAAATAAAAGGTTACAGCTATTCTCTTCCCATCCTTTTCCTCTCCCTCCACTTTTCATAAGTCTATGGCTGGAAGGAAAAGAAGCCCATCCGGAAGGTTTTTGGTGCTTTTTCTCTTAGCCTCTTGACCTCACTCCTAAGAGAGATGGCTCTCACTTTGCTGCCCCAGGTTCTGAAAGCTCCCCAAATCAATAAGGGTTTCCTGGATTGAGCAGAGCCTGGGAACTACTTTGGAAAATGAAAGGGCTCTCTTAGGTTTTCCTTTGAATTCAGCCTTTGGGGAGGGAGAAAATTACTTTTCAGAAAGAAAAAAAAGAGAGTGAGAGCTAGACAGATTGACAGACAGACGGGTGTTAGGGGCAGCTATCTTGAGTTTCAAGCAGATTATTTGGGATTGAAGCAGGCAAGAAGCTTGGGGTAAAGCCTGTGTTCTCCTTGAGCTCAGTGTTCATGGACTAGCACCAGGGCTTCCTCATGTCAGATGCTTAAGCACTGCCTTGATGTGCGTAGTCTTCGGATGCTCCATTAAGTCTCTGAGTGCCAGGGTGGCCAGTTTTCAGCTTCTCCCACCGGGCCCCATCTGGCCGCTGTTCTGTGGCAAGCTGCTCTCTCTCACTGCCACCAGCACTGGCCTTGGCCGTCTTTGCTTTCTGGATTATTTTCACTCCTAAATTTGATTTCCAGAGCATGAAGGGCACCTCTTCTCAGATTGTGTAGTTTGCTCTTCTGAACAAAATGGATTCCCTGTGTACGTTGGCAGGAAGATAAGTTCAATCCAAAGGCCAGACTCTCCCTTTAGGGGAATATGTGTGTGTGTGTGTGTGTGTGTGTGTGTGTGTGTGTGTGTGTAGGAGAGAAGGAGCATTATATGCTTCTCTCAACCACTATTCTGCTGCTGTGGTGATAGAGCCTTTACGGGCTGGCCTGATTGTATACATGTCTATGAGCTTAGGTCCTCAGAGCCTCTGTCCCCACCCTTTGACACTCTGCTGGTTGCTTCCCTGAGGAAATGCTTATGAGCTTAGTCACAACAGGGTGTGATCCCCTCAAATGTGAGGCCACGGCACCCCAATTTGATATAACCCAGGGACAGATGTCCCGGGGACTATTTTTAATTGAGAGCTCTGAGTAGGAAGTAGCCACATAATCATTGCTGTGTATGCAACCCAGCTTAAGAAAACCTTATAGGGAATTTCAATTCCTTGGAAATTATTTTCTGAGGCTCAGTCTCTCTTTTTGTCTCTTTTGGGCTTAGGTCTGTTTCAAGCTTTCTTCTTCCTCTTTAATTCACTTGGCTTGAGGGAATTTGGTTTGGGCTGCCTACGTGAACAAGTACTTTGCTATAAAACCATATCTTTTCTAAGTGAGACGTATGAGTAGGGAGACTAGATCAGACTGCATTCAGAGGGACTGGCTTAACCTTTGAGCAACTTTTTTTTTTTTTTACAACCGAAGATGTCTACAATCTAGCATTCATGTTTGAAACTTGACATACTTGAGGGATGCAGGGCTCTGGAAATGCAGGGCTGAGCAGAGGCATCTGGCTGTAGCTAATGGTGAACGGCTTATTGGAAGGCTGATTTCCTCCTCTGTGCTGCCAGGCACAGAGGCCATGGTGAGGACACAGGCACGCCGCACTCAGAAGACTGGCATTGACTTTGATCTTGCTGTACTGGTCATTTCTTTAATTAGTGCATTTCCATTTTCTCAAGTACAGACTTTCGAGTGATGGAGTATGCTAATGGCAACATTTGTTCCTAAGAGCTTAGGGGAGAGAACATGATGGTATTAGTATTAAATAATGGCTTTTTCATAGTGGGATTTTGTCTGATTTTTTAATTGCAAAACAATTTATGATAGTTATGGTTCTTTAGAAACAAGTCTGAAATGCTACATATGAAACATCAATTTTCTATGTGGCTTGTGAGCTTGCTAATGGGATGTGTGTCCTTACACCTCTAGGTCACTCTTTCTAATTTTGCCTCTACTGGTAATTCTTTAGAAGTGGAAAAAGGCCTGTGCTTTGTTGCAGTAATAAATACAATAAGGAAATTCCTGAAATGGAAAGAAAGCTAAACTGCTTTTGCAGAAACTATACATCGTATAGTGACCTGATAGAGCAAAACTTTATAAAACTGGTAAGCCATCAATACTATGGCACTGGGCATTGCTAGAATGACATCAAGGGGCTCAGTATTTGTACACCTGATCATCTGGCACCCTCAAGAAGAGATCATGGAAGGTGGAGAAAAATCTGGAACTGCAAAGGTTTGTGGCTGTACATGGTATCATATTTGGAGGCATGGGATCAAATAATGTGTGTGACACTTGCAATACCTTGCTCTCCTCACCCTTTGAGCCTAGCAAACTCCATCAGGACAGTTATCTTTAATGTGTGTCCCCTTGAGTATTCTCAAAGATGACAATCTAAAAATCTATGATTCTAGGATAGGGGAGAAGGTCACCAGCAAAACAGATGAAACAGAATTAAAAACCTCATAAAAGAGGAGCTTTAGTTCATTGAAATCTATTATTCCTAAGGAAACCAGACTCCAAGATGTTGAGAATTCTCAAAAATCCAAACAGATGCCAAACTGCATCAATTTTGAAAAAATTGTGTGAGGAGATTGGGTTAGGGGCTCTCCAGGTTCTCTTGCAGCGCTGAGTGTAATTCTGTGAATTTTGCGGCTTTGGTTTGAAGGGCTTCATATGGCTGACTGCATTAAGGTTTGAGTCCATGTGATGACAATGGCTACTCTGTGGGTGGTATTGAGGGTAAGGGACTTAGCTGTGACAGGTGACATAATAGGTGCAGCCCTTTAGCTTTTAAATGAGGAGGACATATTCTGTGTCTAACGTGAGATGTGAGTGTGTATGTCAAAACTCCGAGGCCTCCCCATTCAAATAGGTTTCCCTGTCCGATGTGAGTTCTGTCTGAAGGCAGCAGTGACTATATAACCTTGCTTCTGTGCTTGTTAGGGGTGAGTAGGAGATACACTTCTCTTGTCTGGCAAACTAGACCTTTCAGAAGAACACAAATTCACTTAAATATAAATTATGTTGATTATCATGCTACCTAAAAATTCACAGAGCTGGAAGTCACCGAGATCTCCTTTTTAAGTTAGATATTCTTGGGAACTGTTTTGTATATCATGATAAATTATCTAACCTTTCATACTGTTGAAGGCCAACATTATGGAAATAAGCAGCTTTTTATTCTATTCTAAGGTCAGTCTAACCAAATTATTCAACTTCTAATGCAATTGCTTGAAGCTTCCACTTTGAAAGTTTTCTCATTTTAATACCTTGCAACAGAGATAAATATTTTAGCTACTATTCGTGCTTAACAATATATTTCACTGATTGTCATTCTCTTTGTGGCATTTGTTGGCATGAGAGGCAGTTCACCATGGCTTTGCTCATTTTGCTGTTTGCTATAGATAATCATCAAAGAACCAGAATTCAATAAAAACATGTGTTTTTGTTGTTGTTATTTTTAATTTCAGGCCATAGGCAGTTAACTGAGCCCTACAGGATCCATATATACGGGACTCTTGGGGTTTTGCTTGAGAGCCAAAAATGAGGTAGATTTTCTTTTAAAGTAGATTTGATTCCAGAATTATTAAACTCAATGCATGTTGGAGGCTAGCGGATTGCATTCAGCAGGATTTGGGGCACTGTCTGTCACAAAGCAATCTATTTCTTTCAGGGAGTAAACTGCTATTTCAGGGGAGAGGGAAGTCACTTGGGGAGCCCTTGGGAAGCTCTCTTTTACTTTTCAGCCCCCTAAAGAAGATTTTTCAAGGGCTCTTTGAAAGCAGGGCCAATTCTATGCAATTCTTTTTTGTAGCGTGTCAGGTGTTATTAATTATGTTTTGTTACTGATGAGTTCATGCAGTTTCTACAGTGGTTATTGTGCCCTGACCTTAAAGAGTATTCATTTATTCTAGGTAAAGCCTGGCCCTCCAGGATGATTTGCCTCCAGACTTTAGTGAATGGACTTACTGTTTAGTAGTTGGGTTATTTTCAAAAAATATTTGGCTTGAAAATATTCACCCATTCATCCATCCACCAGATATTTTTAGATTTTATTGACCAGCTTATATCATAGCTTATATTGTCACTGAGGAGACAAGATAAGTTAAGCATAGTTTTTAAAAAAACATCAGTGGGGAAAGTAAAGATTATTCACTAAGTGGTGCCTTTTAATTGATTAGCAATTGGAAAAGATATGTTTTTATTTTCCAGTATATGACAAAATAAATTCCACATGGATTAAAGAGTTAAAACTTTAAGATGAAAACTAAAATGATAAAATTATTAGAAGAAAACATAGATAAATCTCCATCTAATCTTGAAATTGAAAAGGACTTTAGAAGCATAAAGCAATGAAAACGAACACAAAGAAAAATACAAGCAGTTCTGACTACATAAAATTTAGAAATATCTGTATATCCCAAAATATCATAAGCTAAACAACAACAACAAAATAAGCTGGGAAAATATTTTAAATTCGTAAAGTGGACAAAGAACCTATATTTATTAATTTAGGAGTGCTTACTATGTGCTAGTCACATAGTAAGAGTGTTTATAGAGTTCTTAAATGTTTATAGAGTGCTTACTATGTGGTAGTCACTATTTAAGGTGCTAGGGATACAATAGTGAACAAAACAAAGTCCCTGTCCCCATTAAGTTTATATTTCTATGGGCACAAATAAACAAATAAATATATAATATGTTGGGTGGTGATATGGAGGAAAATAAAGAAGGGTAAAGGATACATGTTCTGCTAGGAATAAGGGTTCTCCAAGAAAGTCATGGAAGATATCTTGGGTAAGGGGACATTTAAGTAATACCCTTGATATATAAAGAGCTCTTACAAATCAATAATAATATAAAAATTATGCAAATATAAATATTGTAGTATAAAAATTAGGCAAAGGACACAAATAGGTAATTCATAAAGAAGCCGTGCAAGTGGCCAGTAGATATGAAAATATTTTAATCTTGGCAACCAAATAATAGCAATGGAATGCCATTATTAACTTTTAATTACAAACACTATATATACTTATTAAAAAGTCAAGCAATACAGGAGTGTATAAAATAGAAGTTAAAGTCTCCACAGCTCTTTCCTTATCAATCCATGACCTTAAGTGAACCACGGACAATAATTTGATGTGCAAGATGTCATTTTTTACTTATCAAATTAGGAAAGATTAAAAAAAATATATTCAACATTGACAAGTGTGTGGTTATCATACACTGCTACATGGAATATAATTGATAGAATTGAAATTGATGTAATGCTTCTTGGGGGCAATTTGTCAATACACATTAAAAGCCCTAAAATATCTAATATTTCTTCTTCTGGAAGTTATCCTAAGGAAATAATTTTAAATTTGCTTAGAAATTCATGTTTAAGGGTGTTAATCTCAGCATAATTTATAGAAATAAAATATTGGAAATATCCTAAATATCAATATGTGAATGACTACATATATTATGGTAAATACATTACTAGAATACTATGAAGCCATTAAAATAATATTTTGAGGAATATTTAATGACACAGAAAAATGGTCATGGTATAACATACCTTAACTGAAAAAAAATCAGTAAATAAAACAGCATATATAGATTGATTTCTATTGTTTAAAAATATATATCCATATTAAAAAACTGAAAGGAAAATTACCAAAACATTGAGTTATCTGAGGTTGCAGGAAATCAGATGATTTCTAATTTTTAAATATACTTTTCTAATTTCCCAAATTTTCTACATTGAACATGTATTATTATTATTTTTTTTTTGGTGAGGAAGATTGGCCCTGAGCTAACATGTGTTGCCAATCTTCCTCTTTTTCCTTGAGGAAGATTGTAGCTGAGCTAATATCTGTGCCAATCTTCCTCTATTTTCTATATGTGAAACCCTACCACAGCATGGCTTGATGACCAGTGCTAGGTCCGTGACTGAGATGTGAACCCGCAAACCTTAGGCTGCTGAAGCAGACGGAGCACCGAACTTAACCACTATGCCACCAGGCCGGCCCCTGAACATGTACTATTTTTCAGATCAGAAAAACAATTATGTAAAATGGTTAACCACTATACTACAGAGTAAATATTAAGGACCAAAGAGGTGTCATAGATGGGATTATGTTATCCTAAGGAGGGGCAGATCAATTATGTTCTTTATTTTCATTTTTCAATCAGATCATACCTTCTAAATTTTCCTCCTTTTTTTCCTTTTTTGGCGGTCTCTCTCAGATGATAACAGGTATGAAGGTTTATGTTTAAAAATAACCCTTTTCTTTACACTTTACCTTTTAAATGTGAGAAATAATGTTGTGAAAAATATTTTTTCCTTCGTCATTCTTCTTTCCCATATGTATACTCTTGTAAAAGTAGATTTATCTCACCAGTGTTAGACATCTGGTTCATAAATTTTATTTTTAGAATGAGAGATTTTAAAATAGTAATATTTAATTGTGATCTGTACAGATTTTTAATTCTTTACAAATGATATAGGCTTTGTCTAAGGGCCACTTTTGGCAAAATATATTTTTTCAGTGCCCTTTTCAGGACCAAATAGCCAGTTTGAGGGAGGGTCTTTTTATTTTTTATTATTTCTTAATATTTGATTTCATGTTTGGGCTTCTTGGCTCTGAGGCATACGCTAGCCCCGGCAGTTTGGAACAAACAAAGGAGGGAATTAATGAATTGGCAGTTATTAAGATGCTCAAAATTTCAAATTCAGCCTTGACTAAATGCACTAATTTTTTCTTTTTTTCAATAAAGTGGAATGCATTCAATCCCTTTTAGGAAAGTCACGTTTATTTGATTGCCTCCCCGTCTAGTAGCCTAACTTGCAACAGCATAAATACAAACACTAGCATACTTTGGGACACTTCCTTAATTGATGGCTGTATAAACTTCTCACATACTAGGTACAGCACTTAAATGCGAAATGTTTATTCAGTGACCCTGTGTAGATATCAGAACTATTTAGATATTGTAAAGAAAATTCTCATTTAAAAAAACAAACAAACAGATGCTTTACCCCCCACTCCATAGCTAATAGATGAGAATGTCATCTGTACAATGTCACCCTGATTGTAGATGAAGTGTTTGCCTGCTACGGGAAACATCTGCGGCCTAATTCTGTAGTCTGTCCCTTGGATAAATGGAGACGATGGCCTTCGGTAGAACTGTATTTCTTATATGTGCAATCAGTTAACTAGATGAATTTCAATTCGAATTATATGTTTTTCACGTTATGAATGGAGTATTTGATAGAAATAAATACCTGTTGCTTTTGTGTGTGTGTGTATGAGCACAGGACGAGGGACTAGACATTAAGGAAAACCCCACTGCCTTCTCCCCAGCCCCTCTCTTTTCTATCTCAGTTCTTTAATGTAAAAGTCCTCTTTTAAAGAAACGTTGAGAATGCTTGGAACTTGATTATGAAGCAACTAAAGGAAAAATTCACATTTTCTTTTTGCATGGCTTAAAGACGAGATTGTTCGGATTAGAAAAGAATTTCCAGGAAATTAAAATATTTAATTGAATTTAAGCCAGGATTTGAAAGAAGTTAATGTGATAGAGCAGAGTATTCTAGCTGAAAAAGTAAAATGTAATACTATGCAAATTCACATCACCACTAAAGTGAGTGTAAAACTCCAGAAAGTGATAAGAAGATTGAAAGCAAGTTCTTTTGTTTATTGAATTCTGATCCTATGGGCAGTTGCCGGTCCGTGGGGGTTTGGTATTGGCTCTGAGGAAGGCCCCGTGAAACGTGCTGCTGCATAGGATGGATGTGAAGGTCTGATTCTGAACTTGCTTGTGGGCCCTGGATAGGCCTGAAGACCTTGGAGCTCTCCCCAACCTCCACTCTCCATGGCTGCTGTTGCCTAGGACCTAAGAACAGAATTGATTAGATGTGTGTCTAAGGTGTTCTGTTTACCAGTGCCATTATGAGTGAGATTGAGCCACCTAGGGAGATATAGATACACAAAAGCCCCCTGCGACAAATGGCAATCACAATGGGTTGGTATCTTTGAAGACACATCTGTTAGTGTCCTGACTGAGTGGTTGTAGTATACTATCTGATCTTTACTTGACAATTATTAAGAAATCTCTTGCTCTCTGGGGGAAAGGTAGGCTGGGTCCTAGTGTCTTTTGTTATTGTTTTTATTGGTTACTCATTATAAAATCAATTCATTTCTATTGTGAAAAAAATGGAAGAGTACAGAAATACTTGAAGAAGTTGGAGAATCATCCATAATCCTACCACTCAGGGGCAACCACCATTAACTTTCTGTTCCGTGCCTGGCAAAAAATAAATGCCCAATATAAGTTATTGAATTAATTAAAAAATCTTCCACGTCTTTACTGTTTTCAAATTAGGATCATTTTAGTTGAAATCATTCTGTTTCTTTTCCCATCTTTACATTATATCATGAGTTTTTTTCTATATCATTAGAAAATATTTATAAGCAAGATACTTTTTAGTGGTTGAATTGTATTCTGTTCTGTAGGTAGAATTTATTTTACTCAAACAATCTCTAATTTTGACCTTTTAAGTTATTTAAATTTTTGTCTTATTATAAGTAACACTATGATGGATGTCCTTATACATAAATCGCATTATGATCTCTGATTGTTTCCTTAGAATAAATTCCCTAGAAGTGAAATTGTTTTACCTGAAGGTTTATGTGTTTTAAGACTTCTGATATTTCCCCCAGAAAAGTACCAATGTACAGTCCCACCAACAGTGTATAAGAGCCCATTTGACTGTACTCACAGAGCATTATTATAATTTTAAATATCACCACCAATCTGATGAAGCCATAGGGAAACAGGCCATCTCCTACAATGTTGGAGGGTGTATAAATTGGTACCAGTCGAATGGAGGGTAATTTGATAGTGTCCTTCAAAATCGCAAATGCATATACCCTCTGACCCAGCAATTCCGTTTTTAGGGTATTCATCCTATAGATGTGCTTGGCCATGTGCATAATGATGTAAACTCAAGGTTATTCATTGATGTATTATTTAGTATAGCAAAAATGGAAACAATATGTATGTCCAGCAATATCATGTTTTAAAAATGAATGTTTTATATATTGATGTGAAAAGATCTCTAAATTTATTGTTAGCCAAACAAAAGAGAGATTCAGAAAAATAGATAGGTACACTATCATTTGTGTGAAAAAGGAGAGAAAAAGAAAATATGTATTTTATTGGTTTATATGTGCATGAAATTGTATGAAAGGATAAACAGGAAATTAACTAGAGTGGGTACCTTTTGGGAAAATGGCAAAGGAGAGGATAGGGCGCAGGGGTGGGAGGGAGAATTATTAGTTCCATAGATGAAAATGGGTATCTAACTTTAGTTGAAATTTGTATTTCTTTGAAAAAATATATATCTCCCTTATTTCATTTGTTGCAAAGACTTTTGATTCCGTTTATGCTTATTTTTTACTTACAGTGTTTGGGGATCATTATATAGACAAATGTAGCAGTCTTTAATTTGTGGTATCTTTTGTTGCTGTTAAGCATTGAAACTTTCTCTCAGCCCCAAGATTTTTATGTTTATCACATTTTTTCCAGTATACTTATGAATTCACTTTTTCATTACATTTTTAATTCATTAGGAATTTATTTTGGCATATGGTTGGAGGTGACAATGTGAAAAATATTTTTCTAGATGGTTAACTGGTTGACTTTGTACCATTTATTGTTTATTTCTTTCCCTTCCCCACTGCTTTCTGGTGCTTCTTAAAAACATCATATATTAAATTTTTATATAGACTAGGAATTTTTCTGAGCTATTAATTTTACCACTGATCTGTTTGTGTACTCTTGTACCAATAGCACACTGATTTAATCATTGATGTTTTAGAATAGATTTTAATACATGGTAGGGTTAGTTTCTCCTTATTCTTTGTCTTTTCAAAAAAAATTTAGTTTTTCTGTATTCTTTGAGATAAACTTTGGAATCATGTTAAGTTTAAAAATTGATTATGTTGGGATTTTGACTAGAAATGTGCCAAACTGATAAATAAATTTAGGAAGAATTGAGTTGCATATAACATTTAGTCTTTTTACCTAGGAACATGACATCTTTCCATTTAGTCATGTTTCATTCTAATGTCGTCAGTAAATTTATATTATTCTCCTTACATTTCTTGTTAACTTTATTTCCAGCTATTTTATAGTTTTGCTGTTATTTTGAGTGGGCTCTTTTTTCCATTACATTTTCTAACTGGGTAAAGCTGGTAGAGTATGTAGGAGAGCTCTTGACATTTGCAGCTATATTTTATATCTAGTCCTTCTTGTTTTCTTTATTTTTTTTTGAGGAAGATTAGCCCTGAACTAACTGCTGTCAATCCTCCTCTTTTCGCTGAGGAAGACTGGCTCTGAGCTAACATCCATGCCCATCTTCCTCTACTTTATATGTGGGATGCCTACCACAGCATGGCTTGCCAAGCAGTGCCATGTCTGCACCCAGGATCCGAACCGGCGAACCCCCGGCCGCCGAAGTGGGACATGTGAACTTAACTGCTGCGCCACCAGGCTGGCCCCCCTTCTTGTTCCCTTAGACATCGTTTTCACTTGGGTGGTTAGGGGAAGAAAAGGCAGGACTTGGACTTATACATCTGGGCATAGAAAGGGCAGGATAGTGGTAAGAGCTTGGATACGGGATGCAGACCCTCTTTTAGAATTCTAACTACGCTAGTCTTTTAGCCAAGGACTTTAGAGAAGTTACTCTCTGTGCCTCGGCGTCTTCATTTGAAATGAGAATAATACTACCCACCTCATAGGTTCTTGGGAGGATTCAATGTGAGTATTCAAGCACCTGGCACATAGTAAGCCTTCAATAAATATTAAGTAACTATTAGTATTACGTCTCTTTATGCCTGAGAAGACTTCTAATTTCTACCTTTTGATCTGGAAAGAGGCAATCAGATTCTCATCTCCCCTAACAATGTACTGTAGAGGGCAACACAATCCAATTTTGAAATTAAGGAAAACTTTCATTTGCCTCTATTTAATTATTGCAAATAAATTCCATCCCAGCATACTTTTTTTTTGCTTTTAGTTACATGAAGTCCCTTTTACATGACAATATTTATTCTTTTCATTAGTGACTCCTTCAAGATTTCTCCTTGTTCTTTACTATGATTCTCATCTCTAGTTCAACTATGAAGTTCGGGGAGGTCCTACATGCATCAGAGTTAGCTAGATGTGCTGGCAGGAAAGCCAAAAGCCCTTCTCTGATGTTATCCCCTTGTATTTTCTTTCCAGAGTCAGTGGCTATCAATTTAGGCCTTAATCTGGCATTTTCAACCTTTCTTCGGCGTGACTGTGCTGGGCATCTCCATTAGCCAGGAAACTCTAGAGATGGCAATTTCATGGGCCACTGGCTTGGGGTTGTGACCTGCACTTTAATAAACACTGCCCGAAGCCTTTCTTCTCCTGTGACCTGCTGCTTCCGAAGACCTGGGCTCTGTTTCAGGGCCACTGCCTTTTCTTCTTTTTTTCATGCAAGTGACTTACAAATGAATTTTAAATAGCTAGTTTATGATGAGGAGCTTTTGAGCTCACGTTCCCAGGACCATGCTCTGTCCCTGACATGCCTTTTTTCCACCCAGGAAACCAGCTCCTGGTGTCTTTTATCTAAGGATATTTTACAGTCTTTTCTCAATTTGGGGATGGAAGGGATATAGTGGCCTGGGGCAGGGGCTCCAATTCCACTTTGGCCACTTGGGGACCAGTTTATACTTTTGAGGGTTTTAAGGAAATGCCAGGAGGCTGGTGGGGAGGGGGAAGGAAGTACAAGAGTTTGATTCTCTATTATGATATTTAACCTGAATGAAATGCATGAACCCTGGCAAGGATGGTGTCACTGTAAGTGAACCATTGCCACCAACAAAATAATAGGTAGCTGGGTACCACTATTTCTGAATCAGGTTGTACATAGCCCTGATACACCAGTTTGCTTTTTTTAAAGGACCGGATATTGTTCCCCATAGAGTCAGCAGTTGAGTACCAATCACTTTCTGTTCATTTAAGTACACGCTGATGTTTTGTTTTTTTCCCTTTCTTAGCTTATGGAGTTGTAATCCATGCACATACAATTAAAATGATATCCAAATACAGCTCAGGGTTTCCTTTGAATTTGTAGTGGCTTTTATGCATAGGGAAGGTTGTTGCTTTGCTGTAAACCACAGACCCAGAGTAAACCTCAGCTGTGCTGTAGCTATTTTGGACGACAAGTTTCTAGTTGCTTGTGTGTAATTGCCCATATTACATCATCCTAACCATTGTGAAATCTGCAAAATACAAAGCTTATCTAATGATTCATTTCAGGTGGACTGTTCCTTTTATTTTGGAAGCTGTTCCCTGAACGAACAGATTCCCCTCTTTGTTCTTGCTTTCTTGTTCAGGCTGAAGGTAATTCAGTGATTGATAACGATGTAGCAGAGAAAAGTGTATCATATACCTTGTGCCCCATAACCTTGACAGTCTACCTAAAATGTTCCTTAGGATGTAGTTTCCTTTGGTGCAAATAAAGAACCAAGGGGAGAAAAATTCCCTCCGCATCAAATCAAGTAAGTGTTAACGTGAAAGGAAATTTCATTTCCCTATCACTGAGCAGAAGAGAAAAAAACCTGTTTTCAATGACCACAAGAAGCTTGGATACAAAATCGCTCACTGGTCTTACTGGGGTTTCAGTTTGTCAGATTATGCTGTCTTTTGTGATGGTGATGTACGCCATGCGGAAAACTTTAAACTGTCTCTATTGGTGGATTGCATAAACCCATCTTTAAGTCAAATATGTGAAGTTTCACTAAGCTAAGACCTTCTGGCATTTTCTTACCAACGTTAAACATTTGCAAATTAGGTAATAGGTCATATTTACTCATCTATTAGTAGGAAGAAGAGTTTTAAAATAATAACATTTATCTTTGGCCATGGGCCAAAATATTGCACACAGAGTACACTTTGGTAAAGGCCTTATAGATAATATTTTAAAATGGGGAAAAAATTTCCTAGAACCCGAAAGCTCAGAAATAGATCAAATAATTCTCGGCCTTTTTATTGCTGAATAATGGACTTCGTAAATACTGTATGTGACTATGAGATCAAATGAGAATACATAGAGTTCAATATTAATTGGTTCAGTATCAGCTGACGGCCTACTTGCGGGATACAATGAAATTATGTTATCAATATAATGTTTTATCGATTCCTTGGTTTGCAAAATTAAATAAACATAGCATAAGCACTTGCAATGGTAAGTTGTAGCAGGGAATAGGGTTTTGATTTGGAATTTGAAAACAGAATTAAAGGTGACTGAAGCAGAAAGCAGGCTGCAGCATAAGATTTCTGCCAGCGTTTCTCAAAGTAACTAAGTATATCTGGGTGTTTGGGAGGAATAAGAACCAAAGAACAGAGACTTTGGGGGAAGTGTTCCAAAATGCTTTCTTAAGGCTTCTGTCAATATTAGAAATCCTTTTGTTGAATCACTTAGCTTGCTTTGGTATGGATATTCATTTATTTCATTCTATAATTTTTTTAAACTGTCTTCTTGGTATTGTTCTAGATACTGGTTAAATGGTGGTGAATGACACTGACATAGTCCCTGCCTTCATGGAATGGGGAGACAAAACTCCAATATAAAATTATAGTGCTGTGGAAGAAAAGATCATATTAGTCTGAAAGAGAAAAATGAGGGAACCTGACCTAGTCTAGGTGATTAGGGAAATCACATTTGAGTTGACACTTGAAAGGTGAGCAGGAGTTAGTAATGCAAAAAAGTGTGGGGACAGGGTGACTGTTGAAAGCTGAGAAGGAGCAGCATGTGTGAAGACCCTGAGGTGGGAAGGAGCTTGATGGAGGCGGAGCAAGGGTGCCAGTGGAATCAGAGCAGGTGGGTGAGTGGGAAAACATCGCATGCTGTGGCTGGTGAGGTATGGATCTGGAGATAAACCGTTGGCCTATCAAAGGGAGCTGTTCTTTCCCCCAAGGTGGTTTGAATCTTAGTGCGGAAGTCTTGAATCCTGCACATAGCCATGTTTAAAAAGGCGGAAAGGGGATGAGGCAGGACGGTGGTGGTGGTGGCGCACAGAGTCTACTGTGAATTCTGCAGAAAGCAAATTCATTTCAGAAAAGCAGCCGTGAAAGAATCAATTTCAAAGTAAAGGAAGAAGCAGCTTGCAGCCTGCTTCAGATGGATGGGTTGTGATTCAAGTCCATTCTCCCAGTCTCGGCTCAATGGCCTTTTGTGTCCATGCCGTGCCCACACACGGTAGTGGGTGGCGTGTAGATGAGCTCTGTAAGATGGTGTTTCTGGTGCACACAGGGCTTATCTAGTCACATTCACGTCGTGGAATCAGAGTAGCATCAAGGCAATACTTAGGATTTTGTTTTCTTTCTCGACTTCTCTTGTAGAGAAGAAGACAAGGAATTCCTCCTCTTCATCTTCCCTCTGGGTAAACAGACAGCAGGCCCAGAGAAGAAAGCAGTCTTTCCTTCCCTATTCCCCGCTTCCAGTCTGCTGTTTTTTCCCTCTTCATCTTCTGTTCCAACTTTTTTTTTTCCTGTGAAGTTCTGCTTCATAGTCAGCAGAGGGCGCACAGATGCACTAAAATCCAGCCGTTATTCCTCTGGCCACTGTAATTTCATTGGCTTTCTCTCTTCATCCTTACATTCCTCAGAGACAGGGATGCATCTTGGCCTTTTCTCTTTGTAATATTTCCATCAAGGGCAACCATTCCCCACCTATTTGGTAAAGGTGGGCAAAAGCTACTCTCTAGATAAAAGAGAGAACAGGATTGTGTTTCTGATCGGGAGGAAATTGTGTGTGTATGTGTGTGTGTGTGTGTTACTGTGATAGATCTCAGAGTTGCTGGTACTCTGCATGACTCATTTGGGAAGGACTCCTTTTGCCAATAGCAAGACAGACAGTCTGGGCTCCTCTTATTCTTTGCTTTCCCTGGGCTGTTGTCCTCATGGCAGCTGCCCTGCTTCCTGACGTGTCCTAATAATGAGGATGACATGGCCAGGGGGAGATTCATCTTCTTCCCCAATCTGACTTCTTCATTGAATTTGCTCCTCGCTGAAGTCCGAAGAGGATTGTCTCCTCTTAGCTGTGTGCTCCGTTCACTCTGCCCAAGGTCAGAGAGTCCAGCTGTGGCCTGTCTGCCTCCAACATCACTGGCCGTAAAGAGCGATCCGCATATGTCTGTGACAGTTCTCTGCATGATGTGTGAGAGGCAGAAGAAAGCTAGTTTAAACTCCTCCAAAGATGTCTTGGCGTGGCAGTGCTGACGAAAGTGGAGACTTGTTTGTGTCAATGACATAATAGGAAGAGACATCCAGGGCCCAGCTGCAGGGAGTGAGGAGGTGTGCAGCTTCTGACAAAAGCCCACGCACTTCACATTCGTCTGCCCCTAATGCCAATCTCCTTCTGATGTCTTAACTTGGCTTTTGTTCTGGTTTGCTCAAACAATTTTGGTGCCACAAAGAATTGCTTGGCTGGTGGTAGTCATACTGGCTAGCACATTAGTACAAGTGCAGGGCACTTTATAACCAACTAATCTCATAATGATAACTACACATGAGGAACAGGCAAGGTCTAGTTTAGCATATTCTGCCTATTGTAAAGCATCAGGCACAGTTATAGCTCCTCATAAATAATAATGATGACTCCGAAAGGCCATTTTTCATGTAAATTTCCTTACCGTTATTGAGTTTGGAAAAGAGCTGTATTGAAGAACAGTTTATTTTAAAAGCAAAATGATTTCCCAATAAACTGCTTTTCAGCTTTTCCCTTTGGGGCTCTGGGATCCCCCCCTTGTCTTGGAGATCCACGTGGGCAGATTGCATGTTAGCTTGTGAACCCAGTAGAAGCATTTTTACTTTCCATGCCAGCAAAACACTAATTCTCTAAACACAAAGGACATTTAACACAGTAACTGTTTCCGATGGAGCGAGTGGCACTGCCAGCTTGCTCGCTCTTGGATGGCTTCTGTATGATGGAAGCAAGATTGGGAGTCGGGCCCAGCCTACTCCTTGGTTTGTGTGGTATAAATGAACAACTTAAAAGAAGTGTTTGTATAGTCAGGGTCATTCCTGCCCTTTTTCAATAGAGTTGCAATCCTGGGCTGAATACTTATCCAGCTTGGTTTTGTATCTTTGGAACAAGGGAAACTTCCAGTGACCAGTCTGGTTAATCACCAGTGCTTACTCCTTCTTCCCTATATTCCGTATAGGGTTTCCTTCTACACAGTTCTTTGCATTTCCAATCAAACCCTATTAGGCTGTCTTCCATTCATAGCAGATTAGATTCCCTTAGACCGCATCGCCTAGCAGGATTTTCCTCTCCTCAATGTGTAGAGTGTTAGATTCTCTTACATGGGTTGCTGCTTGTTAAGTTGTGTTCGGTGCTGCGTAGTATCGAATTCTCTTTCTCATCAGCAGTCACTGAGTTGTTAATTGCACACTTACAGATTCACTTCTCTTGCACATTCTCTAATGCACAGCTCTCCACAAGCTCTGACTGCACACTTTAGTGCCTCAGGCAGCCTATCTGCTCACAGGTTGAGTTCAACTCAGCTGCGTGATATGGAGCACCTGTGCATCAGAGTCTGCGCTGGGTATTGCAGGATTTACAAAAGTGAGCAGGGGAATAATCCTTGCCCTCAAGGAGTTTACAATCTACTAGGGTGGGGACTGGGCAGGGCAGTGCAGAAAATGTGCAATGAGATATGTGCTTGAAGGATAAGTGTTGGTTTTACTACTCTCCTAGTAATTGTTTATTATTTGGCATATTTAAAGCACCTTAGAAGGCAACTTGTTATTTATAATGCCATTATTGCCGCCACTCTGTTCCATAATGAAAAAAACATTATGAAACACAATTGTGTGAAAAGTGGACATTTTACCAGGTTTCACTGCAGATATTGGCAGAATTGTGATAAAACTCTTGGGTCTCTTAACACACTCAGTCCTGCTTTCATATGTACCTAACATGATAGTAGGAATCATATGATCCTAAGAGATACCCATCAGGCGTAGAGAGAGTAATAAAAGTTCACATATAGACTACGCTTAACATGCCTTGACATTTACATTCACACTGGGGAGTCTATCTCTATTTTTTCTTTTGACACCAAGATATTGTGCAATTTTATTCGTCCCTGGAAGAGAGGGAACCAAAAGTAATGCAAAGTGGAGTGAGTCATGGTTTCCCACAAACAACAGAAAGTGTGTGTGTGGGGGGGAGGGTGTTACCGATTGTGATCTTAATGCTCAAGAGTCTCAACTTGGCAGCAAAATTACAATCTTGTGTCTCACATTAGTGTAAATATTGCCTAATTCCTTCTTCATATAAGTTCTCTTTCCTTGAACACTCACCATGTGCCAGGCACTGTTCCAGGTGCTTTATTGTAGCATCACAGTAATTGCTCACCATAAATGAACCTCCTTTGCATTTGCTGTTGATAAAAAAAAATTAAGTTTACTGGCAACAAAGGGATGTGTTTTGTATTTCTTTCTGCCAACTCAACCAGAGTGCTTCATTAATGCCAAATTTCTAATTTGACGCGAACAGTACTTGGAGCATCGTCTGAAGCTTGAAATGACACATAGTCATCTCAAAAGAAATGTAGTTTAGAAAAAGACCTAGCTAGTAAATAAAATTATTTGATATAGGAATGAAATAAAAACCAAAAATCTGGTTTAAGTATTTTTTCTTTGACACAAAAGTATTGTGTCATGTTTTTTAAATCCCTGGAAGGAAGGGAACCTAAAGTAAGGCAAAGTAGAAAGAGGTGGCAGGACCAACACTTTTGCAGTTTACCCTATTTTTTCTGACTAGTCAAAGGTATGATGTTTTTAAAACCCCGAGTGTGACATCTGTATTTCCCATTCTAATTGTGTAGTGTAAAGAGATTTTACTAGTATGGAAAAATGATGGAAACATTCAGAACTCATTTTCCAAAGGTGCGTTACTTTTCAGAGCATTTGGACCATAGCACTGTTTCATGAGAATAATTAAACATTGATCTTTCAACTGAAATGCCCTACCTACTTACTTGACCAAAGTCTTCACCAGTTGTCAGGGGGCTTTTTCTTTTCTTAGGCGTATCCTTACTGCACAGGGCTTAACATGCACATCTGGACACGGACTTTATTATTCCCTAACACTGTCCCCAAACCTTTACTGAGCTCCTACTATGAGTAATGCAGCATCCTCCTAGTCTCTCAAATACTCCTACTAGGGTATGCACTTCCGTAACCCAACTCTTCCATACTTCATCCTGTTTTGAATCCAAAACTAGTGACCGTAACTTACGGATTATGGCTTCAGAGAAACAGTCAGTTACAATGTAGCCTACCATTCCATGGACATGACTTATTTCATAGTACAGTTTCCACTTTGACCATGTTGCTCGTTTTTAGCTATAAAGACCATAGAATGAGTCACTGCCTCAAATCTAGCCACTCCCTTTCACATTAATAGCATAATGGTGAACATTCTGTACATTGCCTGTGACTCAGAGAATCATCATGCAAAATGCATCATTCATAAATTGTTTAGTGCGACCTTTTGCATAGTAGCACTAATTATTATTATCACAGAAGCCCAGTAAACTAGACTGGTAATTATCAGGGATTTATTTGAATGGACAGCTCAGCTATTCTTGGCAAGTTAGTCAAAGCAGTTGTCATGACAGCCATACAAATATATCTTATGAATTGGGTTAATTAGGGTAATTAATAACTGTTATTTGGCCCCCTTTTCCCAAGGTATTGCCTAAGCATTATCAAAAAGGGAGAGGTAAAGTTTAAAAAAAGGTTTGCATCCCTCTTCTAAGAAAGCTACTTTTTAAATCAGTGAAAGCTCCCCAGCCTCCAGAGGTGGCTCACCTAGAGAAACCCTTATTTTTATGGGCTCTTCTCCTACTTTTGGATGTTTCAGAGTCAGTAAGCATAAGTCACATCGAAAAAGAGGAGCTGAATAGTCCGTTCCCTGAGGCTGCTGCTTTCCTTTCAGTCACCTGTGAGAGTTCCTGAGGGACTGTCCCTCTGGCTTCTACTTTTGGCAGAGCTCTGCTTTGTTTTTTGTTCCTCTAGAACTTTCTTGCCTTGCTCTCTAGCCTGTTCATTGTATCGGTTTTCTTTTCTTCTTTTTCCCTCTCAAGGAAGTTGTGAATTTTCCTCAGCCGGTTTTCTGCCCCTGTGAGGTTTTCCAAGTTTTAATTCTACTGGAGGCCTTTTTTTATTTAATGCCTTGGGGACCATCTAACATTGCCTTGTGGTGGTTTTGCTCTTTTTTCAAAGAAAGGAAAAGGGGCTAGCTTTGAAGAGCTTTCTCTTTCTCTTCCCTAAAAAAAGTAAAGGGTAAAAGTTCAAGTTTCTTCTCTGTGCCTCTCAGCATATTAAGTTGTTTTCCTTATTATAGTGCAAAGAAAAGAGAAAGGGAGAGGTTAAAAATAAAATGGTTTTTCCCAATGAGATCATCCTTTCACAGGATACTGTTGTTCACAAAAGGAATTTGAGACTTTTCATAATGGTTTTGAATAGCAAATCAATTTCCCCCTGTTTCTTCTGTAAAACAAGGAGAAGGAATACAAGGAGAGAAGGGAACTGTGGACATTAATTGGACGCCGAATCTATGTCAGTTCCTGGGCTTGATGCTTTTCATATACTAACTTAATACTCAAAACAGCCCTATGAGAGTGGAAACAGTATTATCCCAGTTCTACAGATGAAGAAACTAAAGTATATGAGGGTTAAGTAATTTTCCCGAGGTCACACGTAATCAGGACTTGAACCCAAGTGTCTCTCTGATCCAGAGTCCTTTCTTCTATACCAGCTTAGCACAGTTTCCCCCAAAAGTGAGAGGCTTCTGGGACTTTCCAGATTTCAGATACCTTGTTCACACCCCAAACTCCCATTGACTAGAAACGCCCATTCTTTCTTGCTTCTCTGACTCTTTGGCAATTGAGAATTCTAGGTTAGGGTGCAACATTCTGACTCACCCGTTAAATTCAAGCTTGAGGACAATTCTAGTAAAAAGCTTTTAGTAGAGGGCATTAGGTTAATATCTTAGAAATGGCCACAGCACTTTCTTCCCATGTCACAGTGGAGTCTGATGATCAGGAAAAGGCAGGTTCCTTCTTTATTCTACATGCAGTTGCCCTGTTAGGGAATAAAGGCTTTGTGTTGCCTGAAGTGACTTGCTGATGCCTAGAGACTACACAGGATACGTGGGAGATGGAGGTGGTTGGGGTCCTCTGCGCATCCCTGTCCTAGTAAAACAGGACCACGTTCTGACATCTTAGGAGGCTGAAAACTGGTCAAAGGAGGCTATTCTAGGCCCATTTTTCCGGTGTGCTCTTATGAAATTTAGAATGAGTATTGTACATTTAGTATTAAATTTTATGTGTGTGTGTAGCCATTTGCCTAGTCCATAAACAACTTTCATTCATTTAACAAATAGTTACTGAATACCTACTTCATGCCAGGCACTGTTTTCAGGGTTCCAGGAAGAGCAATGAACAAAACAGACAAAAATTTCTAATATCATGGAGTTAACATTCTAGTAGGGGGAGAGAGATAATAAAAAAGTAGTGAAATATATGGTATTTTAGATGACAGGTGCTGTGGAGAAAAATAAGGCAGAAAAGGGGGATTGTCAATATTGGAGAAATTCTGCAAATTTAAATAGGATGCTTAGGTAAGGCTTCAATGAGACCTAATTTTATTCCTTATCACTTCACACACAGACTCTTCTCCAGCCAGGCTGACAGTTCATTCATTCATTAGTGCCTCCCCTACCTCCTACTCTTGTATCCTACCAGGCATGGGATACACATTTAAGAACAAAACAGTCATTGCTCTTATCCTTATGGAGCCCAGTGTAGAGTGCAGGAGACAGTGAAAAATGATTATACAGATAATGACTTGCAATCATGATAAATGTGATGGAAAGTAGTATAAGGTACTAACATGTACCACACATGGAGGCCAGTACACAGCTACTGATTCTCTTAGGTTAAAGGCCACAGACAGACCACTGAACGTTTGATCTCACTGGATTATGGTAGGAAGGACCACGGTGACATGATTACAAAACAGAACGTCTCACTTGGTTTAGGTTGTGTCTAGGGATCCATGAATTTGTGATTTCAAATGTCTGATTGCCATAATTGCGTATAGACCTTCAGCCTTTGACCCAGCTGATTACTGCCATTTGATTTTAAACACATACACATATATGGCTGTATTTTTCTGGAGAAAAAAATAATGATTTTTTGATGGTGAATTGCAGGGCTGCTAGAAAACTGATTTAAAAGGAGGCAAAGCATGAATGAAAGTAATGGTTGATTTTCAGAGCAGAGTGCCTATTTGTTTGTTCTTCTCCTTTCCTTGTGCCTCCAAAGCTTCACAACCCCCTAAAATGAAAGATTGTAGGATAAAATGCATCCTTTTTGTTTTTAAACCATGGAGAGCAAAGTATTTTAATGAGGAAATATATTATATTATTTTCCTACAAACCAAGGGCTAATAGCCTGGAACTGGTACTTTGGCTCCCTGAAAAGTCCAACAAGACAAGCCAATTACGGACTCTGAAACATTTTTATTTTTAGTTCCTTGTAATAGCGATTCATTCTGTGCTATGGTACATTAACTGGGAAACAAGTTGAAATGAGAGTTTCGGCACCTTTAGAATAATTGACTATATTTACCAAATTCTTAATAGCGCAGAGAGGTTGGGGAGTGGGGAGGGATAGAAGAGCAGAAGAGTAGGAAAGGGGAGAGTGTGTCCCAGAGAGCATGACTGCAGTAAAGTCATGATTTTCAGATTGACATCTGTGGAATACAGTTTAGCTAACTTCTTTTTCCTTTCAGTTTATTCTTCGAGTAGACGGCAGTTTGGTTATTTATGCTGATTTCTGCCTTGATGTGTGATGTGCTGTTACTTTGGTGAGGAGGAGAAATTAGTTGTTTACAAATGAAGAGTGCAATAGGCACAGCTGTGATATTCTCCACACCACTATCTCTGGCGGTCTCCAATTGTCATCTGTATCTGGGTGCATCGGTAACACTGGTAACACCATTAGATAGCCCATTTCCTTTCCTTGTCAGTAGAATTTCTTTTGCTTTGGAGGCTGTTACTTTCCTTTTTGGTCTACTCTTCCTTCAGTGCCTCTGCCTGCCTATCTGGTTGTCTTTTTGGAAGTTCCAACCCGATGCCAATCTAGAGTGGAGCTGTTAATGCCAAAATGGAAGGAGTCTTTGGGAAGGATAGAAATGTTATGAGGGAAGCAAGTCAAGGTTAAATGAACTGCTAAGACAAATATAATCTTAGGCCTCATTAAGGAAGTATAGTTTTCTGATTATGGGAGGTGTTCACTTCTCTGAACTCTTTGCTGCTCAGATTTCATCTGGAGTATTATGTTCAGTTCTGGATGCCTTATTGCGAGTAGAGCACTGACAGACTAGAGCAAAAAGTGAGTTGCATGAAGCCAACATTGTCATTGGTCTCCACTAGGCAAATGGGTTGAAATGAAGAGACTAAAACTGAAAGGTCACAAAAGCACAAAACATTCTTCTTTTTAATGTTTGGATTGTGAATTAGTTACTTTGGGTGAAAATATATACTGTTGTAACCCAGGACCAGCTAATTGCGTGAACACCACAACAGCTTTCACATACTTAGCATGGAAAATCAGTTCTCAGGTGCAAGGCCAAAACCTGATAGATCATCAGGTGATCAGGGGGATTTCCCTTCTCCTTGTAGCGTGCTCTGTATTTCTGTATTTAATCTCCTCCTTAAAGAACAGGTGATCGCTATTGCCAGAGGCAGGGTCCTAGAAAGGATGGACTGATGGCTAGTATGCAGTCTTCCACCTTCTTGACACCCTCTGCAGCTTTGTAGTAGTGTGCTTTTAGTGGGGTTAGGAAGGAGTTAATATCTTGGAAAAACCTTGGATATGGCTTGTTTTCTTCTTGGGAATATTGAGAAGATGAACACGTAGTGGGCAATTTTGAGATTTTCTGGTGTTATAGGTTCTTGGTCTAAAAGGCACTTCTAGTAATAATAACAAGCCCAAATGACAGAAGATTCAAAAGGCAAATTTTATGAAATGGTTGGCTGCCATAGTATCCTCGTTATTTTTAGAATACATAGGGAGAGGTCATTCATACCTTTATTTATTCATTCTCTATCTTCTCCTGCCTTATTCATTTATTTTTTAAAGCACGGGGGAGAAAACTTTGTGAGGGAAGAGATAAAAGTAATCTCTGTTTGTACAGAAACACAGTGTGTACATTGTTGGCTTAAGGCCTGTAGTAGATAGAATGAGTCTGGCTTCAGAGTCATCCAAGCCCTGTTATCCAGGAAGAGAAGACACAGAAATATTGTTCTCAGAGCAGAGACGGTGTTTCTCAGCAAGTCAAGATTTCTCTTGTTTCTTCTTGTGACCTTCTCTCAGTTTGGGGCAGTGGATGGGATCAGGCCTCCAGGGATGGCACATAGTCAGCTGGTGAGTGATAGGGAGGGACTAGGGCTCCAGCAGCGCCTGGAAGGCAAGAAGGTGACTCAAGAACTTTCACCTTCTTCTGGAGAAAAGGCATAGTGTCAGGTGATCAGAAGAGGAAGGGAATAAGTAGAAAATCCACATCCTTAGACTCTATAAAAAGAGAAAGGAAAACTGCTTGCTCTGCTCTCCACCAAGCTTGTAAAGTTTATGGTCAGCTCTTATTTGTAGGGCTGAGAGCAAGTGGGTCTGACATACTGAGGAAAGTGAAGGTCTCCCCCTACAGGCTGCTGCAGGAATGAGCTCCATCTTCCTTGCCTACCTGACAAGCAGACTGGGGGAAGTTTTAAGAGGCTGTCCATTCTAGGGTCAACTTGTCTCAGGATTCATCTTTATGCAAAGGCCACAAAAAGATTTTGAAAGTCATGAACATCTGACCGCTGGGAAAAACCTTTACAAGCTCAAAAATAAGTCTCTGTGGTTTAATTAGCTACCCCTTCGGACGTTGATTTTTCTAGCACTTGCGCTGAAGGTAACTTGTCTTCCAAACTTTACAGAAGAGCCAACCCAAATCCAGCTAGATTTGTGACTGCTGGGAAGTTGCTTGATTTTATTAAGCACGGTTTATGTTCTCTCTCTCTCTTCCCTGACACTCCTACTAACTTGCAAAATCAAGAATTGGAGCTAGAGAGAAGCAAACTCTTCTCTCCAAATGTTTTCCCTAGTTCCATCCCCCTTAGATCACGTGTGGCTGAAGGCAGTTCTGATGGCAAGTGTTACCTGGGGGTCCTTCTTCTCGGTTTCTCTCTTCTGTGCCCCCTAGCCCCCCCATATATATATATATATATATATAACAACGCCGCATTATAATTGTCTCTTCACTTACCTGTCCCCAACACTGAAAATGTGAGCTCCTTGAATACAGGAGTGGAATCTGATTCATCTCCGTATACCTAGCATCCACCATGGGGCCTGGCACATAGTCTTAACAGTATTTGTTGAATTGAATTAAATTATTTTGGCCCTGAGCTGTATTAGCCGCCATTTGTTCTGCAATAGGCAGTCAAGGACAGCCAGAAAGCATGAGGCAAATCTTTTCAATTGCAGGGAGGGCTCTGAATGATCTCTTTTTGCTTTTCCTTCTACCCCCACTCATTGCTCCTATCTACCATTTTTCACTGCTGGTTGCCTAAAGTTTGTGCAAAGAAAGATCTTAAACATAGTGCAGAATTTTCTGTGACTTTTATGTCTTTTGACCCAGGGCTGATGGCTTTGTCATTTTACTCAGCCTTTATGTAGTACAGTCGAATCTGATTAATTGAGACTAACTTGGGGGAAGGCCAGTTGGAATTATAGACAGAAAAGAAATGCAATTTTATTACTTTCAAGTTCATAGAGTAATAAGAAGTAGACTAACAAAGCCCATGCCAGGAAGTTTTGCCAAGTAGAAGTCCTTGGACCTGCTTTAATGAATAAATAAGAATGATGTGCAATTAACATATTTATTGTTTGTAAATTGCTTCTAAAGTGCTTAAAAACAATTTATTCTCTTAAGTAGTTTAAGCACTTCCTTTGTAATCATGTTTACACCATAATTTGCCCAGCAAACCTTTTAAAAAATAGATACAGCAGCCTAGCTCTATCTGAGTGATCACCTAATATGAATAAGTGATGTCTTAACTACAAAGGTGTGACTCCAGCACAATGAAGCAAGTAAGCCTGAGAAGGATGCTTTGAGGAAGTGGGCCGAGCAGAGTCCTCCTTTCCTGTTTAGTTGTAGTTGTTCACAGAGGCAGGGGCTTAGACTTAGTTGCTCAGTCCTGTTTGGAGAAGAGAAAGCTCCCTCACCAGGAAGTAATACTTGCCATCATTCTAGCCCCTTCAGTGGTCTAATGCCAGTTTCCACTGAGGCAGTAAAAATGAGCAAATTTACCTTTTGGATAATTTCACCATGATCAAACAATCCCCAGTGGGCAAAACTAATAGAAGATACTGTATTTTGATTGCAGTTTATCTCTAGCAATTATAACTGAGCAATTTAAGTGGCAACAAAGCAAGTCATTTGCTAGAATGAGGCCATATTTCACAGAGCTTTATCATTCGACTTTCTCCTGATCACTCGGCTAAAGACAGTCTGTTTACTTGGGTGGATCATACATCCTCTTTCTACAGTATACTGAGGAACAATTACTTTTCTTAATGATAGGGTATTGACAAGAAATGATTTACAAACATCATTTGCACTAAATTTCACTTTCTCCTCCTGTGAGAAATTTAGTCGACAGAACTTAGAGCATTCAGTTTTACTCTCTGGGGACTTCATAGAAGAAATAACAGGAAGGAGCTAGGCAAGTCGAGAGGGATGAGCTCTGGCCTAGGTGTCAGAAGAGCTGAATTCTAAACCCATGCCTGTGTTTCTAATAACCAGCTGTGTTGCTTTGGGGTAGTTGTGAGTTTCCCTAGGCCTATATCCTCATCTTGAAAATACTGCGTTTATGTGTGTGTGTGTGTGTGTGTGAGAGAGAGAGACAAACAGACAGACAGACAGATTAGATACTCTCCAAGGTCTTTTTGAGTTTTCATGCTCTATGGTTATATGATTCTGTGATGGTCATGAGCCCAAAAGGGAGTTTTCAAAGCCTGCAGTGGACAGCATGGCATTGTCAGATTGCGCTAATGATTTCAAGAACTTTTGTAAATGACCACATTTGGCAGTAAAGCAACTGAAGGCTCTATCATGACCTGAAGAAATAATTAATATTGCATAAAAGGATTTTTTTTTAATTTATGAAGGATAGATCTCAGAAGGGACTACAGATTGAAAGCAAAAGCAGTAAGTCAGCCAATTGGGCTTCTAATTTCCTATGTCTGTAAAGTTAGACTGCGTGGAAGTTCTCCTGGTCCGGGAAGCAAGAGTCTTTGGTTCTTGCTCTGACTCTGCCAATACTTGGCTATTTGATCTTGGATTCAAAAACTCTCTGGGCCTCAGTTTTTCTATCTGTTAAGAAGGGAAAGTAATACCTTGCCTGTGTACTTCTTAAGTGGTTATTGGAACAGAGCATAGGTCAAGGTTCTGTGAAAAACAATTGACATACCAATGAGGTACTGTTTAAGAAAATAATTTTTAAAATTGGGCCATTAAGATACACAGCTCTACAGGTGTTTGTCACTGTGTTAGACTGTAAACACCCTCTTTAAAGAATTTAAAGGATTGCATCATGTCCAATATAAAATGTGTATTACACACTGGCATCTTAATGTTAATAAACATGAGATTCTAACTTTTTTAGGGTTATTGGTGATACTTTGGATGAATGAAAGAGATGGGAATAGAGGGATGGGGAGACAGAAAGTTAGTTTATTTTTGACTTAAGCCAGTCCTCCCTACTATCTAAATTCTCGAGAAGCATTGAGACAAATACAAGTCTCAGAAGCGCAGCAGCCTTTCTCTTTTTTTCCCCCCTTTTAAATATTTTATTTTTCCTTTTTCTCCCCAAAGCCCCCTGGTACATAGTTGTATATTCTTCATTGTGGGTCCTTCTAGTTGTGGCATGAGGGATGCTGCCTCAGCGTGGTTTGATGAGCAGTGCCACGTTTGCGCCCAGGATTGGAACCAACGAAACACTGGGCCGCCTGCAGCGGAGCGCGTGAACTTAACCACTCGGCCACGGGGCCAGCCCCTCAGCAGCCTTTCTTAAAAGAGCTTTGCAAATCTTGTTTCAGATTCAATCTATGAAAGACAGGTGAGCTCTTCCTATCTCATAGACAGCTCTAACATCAGCTGTTATTCAATTAACAAACAGTCGGTGAGCACCTGCTCTGTGCCAGGAACAGTGACAGGTGCTGAAGATACAGACACGGAAGATGTGGTCCTTGCCCTCAAGGAGTTTCCAGCCTAGTAGGGGTGACAAATAGGCAATACAATGTGTTGTGTGATGTGATGGAGGTAAGTATACTCCTTATGTTTCCTTAGATCCCCAAGTGTGTCACATTTCAGAACTGGAGGGTCGAGTCACAGGCCACCAGTCTTGCTCTAAAGCAGCACTGTCCAGTAGAACTTTATGTGAGGATGGAAATGTTCTGTATCTTTGCTGTCTAATATGGTAGCCACTAGCCTCATTTGTCTATTGAACACTTGAAGTGTGACTACTCTGATAGAGGAACTAAATTTAATTTGATGTTTGTTAATTTAAATTTAAATAGCTAGATGTGTCTATGCTATTGGATCCACAGCTCTAAGGAATGGTGGATTAGGCTCACAGTCAGGCTCCAAGGCCGTCATGAGTTGAAATCTCTCTCGTCGCTTTGGATCTTAGAAGGCCCTAGCCCAGCTGCCCCAGTCCTCCAACCCTGTTTTTCTATCCACACACTACACTAGCCTTTGAATGGCTCATTTCCAGCTGATGGCTCTGAATTATGCATGCTAATGTGCTTTACTTAACCCTAGGATGAGGTTTTCTTTCTTTCTTTCTTTCTTTCTTTCTTGCGTTCTTTTTTAAGAAAAGAAATTCTGTGACAGTTCAATCATAGCAGAGGAAGGAAATGGGGCGAAGGAAAACTAGTTTATAAAGGCTTTTAAAATGTCTCAAATCTTGCCTTTCACATAATTTGAGATGGTGTGAGGTCATTTCAACTCTCTTTAAGCTGAGTTTTCTCAGTGTCTCTCTCTTACACACACATGCACACACACACACACACACACACACTAGGTAAGAGTCTGCTGTAGGAGGCTGGGCTCCTTCTATTCCTATTGAATCAGCAATTAGAGAAGTTGGGTCCATATATAATTTTTATCTCTCACGCCAAAAACAAGACTGTTCACCACATTATTTCTTTTTCTGGTAAGACAGATAGGGGGAGAACGAGATAAAATATCCTAGTAGGGAGTCTCAGAAAGAAAACTATTCATAATGTCCAATGGGAATTTAGTTGGAAATAGAAATAAGTATTCAGGATAAATCAAGTTTATGACCTGATAATCAGGAGACCTGTCATTTGAGTAGTAATACACAGCTTTAGAAAGCACCTGCTCTTATAGTACTTTACTTGATCCTAATAATAATTCTGTAAGAGAGGTAGAACAGATATTATTTCCACTTTATAGATTAGGACTTTGAGGGTCAGAGAGGCTCAGTGATTTCTGCAAGGTTACACAGCTAGTAAGAACTTTTTCTATTTTCACCTTAAAGGCTCTGTATTTCGAGGCTTTCCAGGACTTTTCTTTGAATATTCTGTGATCTTTTCTAAGCTTATAACCATCTGTAGAAATAATCGCCAGGGTGACTTCTGGCCCTAACCGAAGCTGTGTCTCTCAGGAACAAGCATTTTTAAATATTGAGACACAAAGATACAACAGTGTTTCCTTCACAGAAATTAAATATAATGTGTGTGCATCTGTGTGTACGTATGCGTGAATTAAGACATGACTGCTCACACCTGTTTATACTGGTTTAGCCCCAAACAAAATGTTTCTTTGTTATCAAGTAGACACAAGTATTGGGCAGACCAGGATGAGGAGTGAGTATGCCAGCTTCCTTTGAGAGAAGGTGTGTGTATATGTAAGAGTGAATGGAGAAAGAGGTGTGTAAGAGTATTTGAAATACTGAAAGGACAAAGCTGGGGAGGAGGCAACTGAGAAGAGTGTGGGGAAAGGAAGGCAGAAATCAACTGCACAGGCTGAAGGGTATGCCTGCCTGACATAATATGGTGCTATGTGTCTGACAGTATTCTTCTTCTTTTTTTTTTTCCTGACAGTTAAGTTTGGAATGGTTCCTGGTTTTTGCTGCTAGGAGTCTGATGGTAGAGGGAGAGTGAGGTGTTTCCCCTCATTATTTCTTAATCTTCCTGCAGGAGGAAATTGCTCTCGTTGTGTTCATTGCCCTTGAACCTGTCATGTGTAAGCAGGCTAGGGTATTTTTTTTCTCCCAAGCAGTACACCCAGTCAGCCAGTCCTAATTACTTCTATTTCATTGCATTTTCCAGAATCCTAATGAAGTGTGGCCTAGTGGTGTGAGCACAGGACCCAGAGTGAGAAATCTTGAATTCTAGTTGCAGATACGACACTGCTTCTCTCTGGTAGAGGGCAAGTCTCTTAACGTGTTCTTTGTTTCCGTGAATGGGGTTAATAATATTTATTTAGCTCATAATGGTAGCAGGAGGACTAACTAGTTAATGTTGGTTAGAAGGCAAAAAAAGAAAAAAAAATGGCAAGTTTTTGTGTATTGTGTTTATTTCCAAACGCTAATTCTTCTTTCAGGATGCTATTAACAGGAGGCACCTGCTCTATCGCGGTCGTTAAGCACCTCACGGAAGTCTTGCTGGCTGGATGAGAAGCAAAATTCTTCCGTTCTGTGCCATGAGCTCTGCAGAAAATGTAGCTACCTTCAGCCCCAGTTTCCAAGTTGGGTGTCTGTTTTCTGCCTGTCTAAAAATACTCCTCTTCCTTATGGTTTCTCTAAGGTTCAGAAATTTTTCTCTCTCTTAAAACCCTTTTTATTTATGGTTACTGGTGCAAAATGACTATTGTGTTTCAGCGGTGGGGGGAAATGATCCCGTTTTATAACAGCCTGTTAAACATTCTGGAATTATTTCTGATAAAAGGTTCTATATAAATGCAGGGTGCTTTAGTAATTGTTGTTCTGTTGGTGCATTGCATAACTGCGTTACAGATTTCTAATACTCTGACAATTTCAAGCTGCTGATAATATTAGCCACTTTAGAAGGTGTAATTATGGCTTTACCGTGCATGGTTGCCAGCACTCTTATGTCAGATAGTAGCTGTGTGATGAATCTCTGTTTTCAAATCAGATCAAATTCTAACCTGCCCTCACCACCACCCCCCCTGCAGAAAATGAGAAGGAATGTTCGGATTTAGGAGGATAGGTAGGGGTTTTTAGAGAATGAGTAAACATTTCCATTATGTCCTTGAATCCTCTTCTTCTTGCTTCTCATTTATGGTTCACGAAGTGATGCTAGAGTGTAAGCTCTGTCTTGCTTCTAACACTGACTTGCTACAGTGCTTGTTTAAGTTGCTACAGACTGAAGGTTACTGTGGATTTCCTTCAGTGCCTAATAATTTCAACAGAACCAAATGCCCTTGATTTAAACCGCAGTCATAATTAGAGCCTTGCCAATGTAAAGCAACCATGGAGTCCGATTTGGAGAAATGTTTATTGTGCCTCATTAAATTTGAAATTAGTACTTAAAAGATCAGAAATAAATAACGTGTTTATATTTTTGTGACAGTAAATCTGAGTGGATGCTGTGTGTGCACATACTTGACTCTATACATTCTGGTGAACAGAGACACCCTTCTGTTTGCCATGGCAATAATCAAAATAGCTGCACCAAAAGAGAACTGTGGAGGGTTTCATTGACCACCAATGAGAGAATGATCTATTCCATTATATCTCATTAGGAAGCATCAATATTAGAGGCTAACACATCCACTATTTCTAAGATGGTATATTACTCGATTGTTTTTTGTTGGCATGATCACATATTAGGCTTGAGCAACAAGCTGGTACAAGCGAAGTGAATTTACAGTGATATGCCAAAGGCTGTTACTCTTTCACTCTTAAATAAGCTTGTAGAGGCAACTGGGTTTTAAGCAATGTATAATATAAATAATTAGATTGGAGTTGGAACTGGATTTGGGGGTGTTGTTTTGGTCCACAGGTACAGGGCCACCTGCTGCTTTCCCTTCAAATATTTTGAAAGTCTTTTCAGCTGGCAAGCCTCACTCAATAGAAATTGTACTATGCAGGCTGTCAGGGCTCAATGGCTACTAAGTAGCAAAGAATTGAGGCACCAATAAAATAGAATTTAGCAGAAAGGAATGGACCAGCTCAGGTTCTGAGAGTACTGGGTCTTCTCTGAGCCAGAAGGGGTCAAAGATAGGCTGGATTCAGGAGAGCTCAAACTGTGGATCCCTGGGCTCTTCTTTGTGGAAGGTCTTATACTGGTTTCTTATTGTCAGTTGGACTAGCTTCACCAAATCATAGCTTCTGAAATTGGAGCTACCCCATAAGTCATCACTAATCACCTTAGGTCACCTTGTACAGATAGTTGCCAGTGCCTCTAAAGGACAATTGAAATGATCACCAAGGTTCCAGGGAAGAAAGTGGCTTATTCTTGGATCCTTTGGGCTATGTGACTGGGCCATCCAGCTAGGTCTGGAGAACCATCTCCAGTTAATGCATGCCAAATTTTTCCTTTGTCTGACAGCTAGACTGTGCTCTCCTGACCCATTCACTGAAAGTAGCCAAGAAAGTCATTCTGAGAAAAATAGGTATAAAGCAGGCTAATCACTTCCCTCACGTTACCATCTTGAGTTTGGTTTCCATCTCACTAGTATGTAATGCCAAGAACAGTGCTCCTGGGGAGTTTTCTTGTTGTCCTTGTTTTTGTGGCATGTTCTAGATGAGTCAGTATATAACGTGGCTGTAGCATTTAACCTGTGTGTTTGTTCTTTTGGCTGTTTAAGGAGAGGAAACACAGTTGGCATCTGCTTGTAAAGTACTTTGATATTTGGGGATGAAAGGACTCTGTGCCTGCAAAATAGCTTTAATGTGTTGTAGTTACATATTTGGTGATGGTGATTGGACCTCAGGGTTTGTTCCTTTGACGAATGTGGTTGATAGCTATTTACTTCTTAGGTTGAATTTTGTTTATGTAGGATGAGATAGTGTGACTCACATGATTGGATTCGTCATCTTATTTACTTTTAAGCTACTTTTACCCACGCTGAGGTCTTGTTGATTTTTCATTTGTCTGTAGAATAGGCATTAACTGGTTCCTGAGAGCTTTTTATAAGCAGACACTGTTTTAGAGTATGCTATGCCCCATAAAGGACTTAGAACAGGGTCCCAGAGCCTTCTGCAGAAGCCTGTGCTTATCTGTTTAATGGGATGGTGCATGGCCTGGTCTTTCAGCAGGCTCTGCCTCTGAATTGCATGGATTCCTGCAGAAAGCTGCTATGTTTCTCAAGGAGGCCTTTGTAGTAAAATTTGCAACTAGGTTGCTCTTCTAAAGGCACAACTTTGACCCAATCAAAGATGAGGGCAGAGAAAAGCGCTTTCCCTAGGCTGCCTTTGTCACCTCTAGGTAGTCTGATCATATCAATGGCATCAGTGAAATTTTAGGAGTAATGATGAAAGGCCACCAAGAGGGGGACTCTTTCAACTTGACTTGTTGGATGTTAACCACATGGCCTGTGTTTCCCATTGATAGCCCTGTCCTGAAAGCCACTGGAATCCTAGAGTTCTCTTCCATATTAGAAAAGTAGCTGCCACACTGTCAGTCTGTGACTCAGAGGTCTACAATCTGGTGAAGCCTTATCTTCTCACAGAGATTTTATCTACTCTGGTTTGGAAATACTTTCTTGTGTCACTACTGTCATTCCCAGAGATGTGGCAGGACTGATAGATTTAGATGGGCAGAAAGCACCTAACTGTGTCATCTTATCCCAGGCAGCTATATCCAGACTACTGTGTATTTATAGTGTCATAGTTGGGAGTGAGGACAGAGAACAAATTGTAACTACAGAAGACAGTGTGCAGAATGGATGCTTTCTGAAGAAACAAAACTGCTTTGGCCTAATAGAATTGGTCATCTGCTTTAATTGTGATAAGTAGCCTCATTATTAACCTCTTTCACTCTTCTCTGGCTATTCGTTGATGCGTTACATGACTACTTGCTAAGTCTCCAGCATTGTGACAGTGAGACCTCAAAAGAGAGCTTCCAGTCCAGTTGGAGGATGAACTGACATACTACACATGAAATAATCATACAACCAGAAAAAAATGCATAATTACATTGCACAGTCTGTACACAAAGTACTGAGAAAATACTGAGCAATGTGGGATGATCAGTGATGTAGATATATTAGAAATGAGGGAAATTAGATATGGGGGAAGTAGAGGACTTGTATTGGATGACTGCTCAGCTAAAGATTTAATTTAGATTTAAGGCTAAATGCAACAAGGAACCACTGTAAGGGTTCTTTGAACCCTTAAAAAGAGAAGTGCTGGGGCTGGCCGGGTTGCATAGTGGTTAAGTTTGTGCGCTCCACTCCAGTGGCCTGGGGTTCGCCGGTTCGGATCACGGGCATGGACCTAACACAGCTCGTCAATCCGTGGCAGCATCCCACATAAAACAGAGGAACAGATGTTAGCTCAGCAACAATCTTCCTCAAGCAAAAAGAGGAGGATTGGCAACAGATGTTAGCTCAGGACCAGTCTTCCTCACACAAAAAAAGAGAGAAGTTCTGTGATGAAAATAGTGGGTGATGAAGATTATCCACATAGCATTTTGCAGAAGGAGCTGGAGCAAAAGGCAAATGGAGATGAGGAAACAGAGGCACAAGGCGATAAAGGCTGTGGAAATGGAGTGGAAGGGACATATGGATGAGCTATTTCTAAGAACTTTAAGAATTTTATAACCCATTTGATAGGAGAGAGAAGCTCCCTGCATTTATGGTTCGGGTTTGTACATGTAACAAATATAAGGGCCAAATCCTCCTATGTGACTCACATACCCTCATCAAGCCATTAGGGTGCCACTGAGTTCTGTAAAGTAGCAGTGTAATCCTCAAAGTTGCACTCCAGTAGCCTGTGTACAAGTCTATGTATTATCTGCAGGTAAGTGTGTGCTAGTCTGTGTGTGTGTGTGTGTGTGTGTGTGTATTTCATGTTTTTCTGAATGGCTGACATTTTAACCATCCCTGGTCAGAGGTCCATTAGTTTGTGACCTACCTGCGGGTGCAGCCTATGTCTTTTTTTTTCTTTCTATCCTCAGATTTTGGTGCATATTTATTGAATGGATGAATGGATGAATGAATGAATAAGAGCCATTTGTTTTAGAATTCTAGAAGTTTTAGGGCTTGAAGGGAACATTGACATCATTTGGATTATTCTCTTCGTTTTATAGATGGATAAATTAAGACCTCAGAGGGTTAAAGTGATTGATTCAAGGCTGTCAGTGAGTCAGTGACAAACATGGGGAGGAAATCCAGGTGGCCCATTACACTGCATTGTTCACTGTAGTCCAACTGTGCGTGTGTGAGTGTGTGTGTGTTTGTGTGTGTGTGTATGTCTGTATGAGAGTTAGGGCTGGGTTGCGTGTAGGCATGGTTAGTGGGAGGCTACCTTGTTTTCCAGTTCAGGGTAAATATGAGCTTTCTAGTGATGGCAGCTCTGAGGATGGTGCCTTTCATTCCATCTTCACTAATTCCTGCTTCAGCTGCTGCTGTGTGGATGGATGAGTCTTTGAATATACATTCTGGCTGGAGGCATGCTAGCTTTGTTTTTATATAGAATTTACATTTTCATTTTCATGTGTTAGGGATAGGAAGTAGGAAAATGCCATTTGTCAATTCATTTCCTAAAAACGCCTTTGTGAGGAGATGCCATTTGAACATCTAAAACAACAATCACTTTTAGAAAAGGTTATGGGTCTTTTCATCATTGATCAGTAGGCATAATTATCATTATTAGATGTCAGTAGTTAAAAAGAGGACCAGCCTTTTAAAATCACTTTGCTGTACATCTGATTCGTGATTCCAGTTTTCCTGTTTGTATTGTTAAAATGACTAAGAGTTAAAAATTTTTTAAAAAGTAGCAGATTGCAGTTATAATGCTTTTCAATTTATTGAGACTTTTAAAGTATAAATTTAAAATGGCTGCTCATTTTGAAATGAAAACCTTAAGTTTTGAGGAATCTCTGTTTTAATCTCAGCATCTGTAACATTTTTAGCTTTGTGTAGTGACGTGGGGATTTGTGCCACTGGGCAAAGGTTCTAGTCCTGGATATCTGCGTTTATTGGGCTTCTTTCTTCTTAGAGTTGAAGTCTCTCCTGGTGATAAATGTGGTGCTGAGAGAGTCACAGTCACTCTTCCAGAGACTAGGGCACAATTCAGTGAACTGTAAAAGTAATGCAAAATGACAATTAAAGTAGGGCATTCTGGTACCTTGGGGGCCTGACAAAGTGGAACTATTTGACTTCTGATGTGCCAGACTTATTAACATAGAGACATAATAACATACAGCTCACTCCAAAGTCTCACTAGAAACCTCACATATCCAGAAGTGAGCTGAGAAAAGGAAGTAGTAAGCAAAGAAAGCTCCTGAGCAGGTTAAAAAAAAAAAACAACTGACAACAAAACCCAAAATGTTACACAAAAGTCCCTATATTAAAGATCATGTAATTTCTCTCTTAGAACAACAACATCTCAACTCTCTACTCAGAAGGTAACTCTTATTTCTAGACTATTGTAACAACTATAATTACATAGTTTCCAAGAACACAGTGGAGTAGAAGTATCACACTCGGAATGGAAGAGGACCAGGTTTTGATCTACTGATAGCACTGAGAAGTAACAATACTGAGCGTTTGATAGTAAATTGGCGTGGAACTTTATGTTAAAAATTAAAGGCAAAAACTCAAAAAGCAGAGCACTTTGGGGTCAGTGAGTGTACAGGCAATACCTGCATGGGACAGTGATTTAAGTTCCGAAAAGTGCTCCTAAGTAACCAATAAGCAACTGGGTGTCAGCCCCTTCAGAAACAAAGCAGAATAGTTAGGATTTTAAATCAAAGTTTTAGCCTTTAAAGGGAAAGCCCTAAGCTATCTAAAACCCTCGGCTATCCAGAAGAGTTTATTCTGTCTTCAGAAAGTCAAGATTTTATTAAACCTAAGCCAAGTGAGAAGTCTGCTCTCAGTGAATTCCTAGAATAGAGACTTCTAATTAGAGAAAGGATTTGGGTGAAATATATTAAATGATAGGAAAATGACTCTTGTTTGCCATTGAGGTTGGAAATAAAAGTTTGCTCTAGACCCATTTTTTTTTCCTGTCAAAATTAGATTTTTCAGAAACAAATGTTGTTCTTGTCTCTTTGCTGTGTTCCTGTGTTAACTTGGCTGTCTCATTAGAGATGGGGACATTTCCTAGTGAAATTAATGTGACATTTAGAGAAAATTTCCCCTCTCAAATGTTTCATGTTATTTGCCATTTAGAATACTTAGAAAGGGGATTGGAATAATGTCAAGCAAATTTTGATTAAATAAGGCTAACCAGGAGCCAATACATTCATGCAAATAAAAGCTCTTTTATTATTTCTCAAAAAATATATTTCTGTTGTGGTTCTTTATCCTATATTGAAATGATCTTGGCAGATAATCTGACGGAAGAGGTGACATTTTCTAAACAGCTGGGTTTGCCTTAGAAAACACAGCACATCAGGTCAAAGCCTGTGGCCAGTCCTCTGTCAGGACAGTTCTCCACTCTGGATGTACATTAGAATTACCTGAGAAGCTTTTTAAAAAAATACCATTGCCTGGGTCCTATGCCAGGCCAATTACCTCAGAATCTCTTGGAGTGGGGCCTTGGCAACAGTATTAAAAAAAACAACAACAAAGTCCCCTAGTTGATTCTAATGTGCAGTGAAGGGCTGAGAACCACTGGCTTAAGACATGCAAACTATTCATTAAGAAAAGATTATTTCCTTCTTCAGGGTGGTCTGAGTCTCATTCTTTGCTCCACCTGAAGTGTGAAAAAAATTTACTTTTTCAATGCACAGGAGTTGAATTAGAGCACACACCTTGGCTCAGTATGAGCAAGAACACTTGATGTTTAAGTATATGTAGACCCATCATAGGCCATCTATGGCCAATTACCGCAGTTGTTTGGAATGTAGGACTACTGAAGCCAGAATAGTGTATCTTATCCAATTAGAATAATTCTGGTGCATAGGTTGTTCCCATAACTCCAACCAAGCTGCCTTACAGAGAGAACTGAGACTGATCACAAAGGCAAAAGACAATGGATGACTCAGCATAGTCCCATCTACTATGGGAAAATCAGTTCTAGGAACCTGCCTCATGACTAGTATTTCTAATTGCATGAGGATGCAGCATGGGATAGCTACCCATTTATGGTTTGTACTGGTTTTGGGAAGGGAATATTTACATTTGAAGGCCAGGATCCAAAAGAATGGGTGGTTTACTCTTTTAGAGTAAAAAAAGGAGAAAGAAAGATAGGAAGGTGATAAGCTTCAATGGTACTCTCCTACCTACAGTGGCTGATCATGCCTGGCATATCTGCCCAGATTAACCAATCTATAGACCAGAGAAAGGGAAAGAGAATTGTGAAGGTCTCCACAAGCAAGCCTTCTAGACCTGTTTGTTTTAACTCAGTGCCTGCGAGTGGGAATCCTCATGGTGAGACAGATTATTCCATTAGGCCTAAGAAGTAGTGTAGTCACCAGGGATAAAATTTGTATGGTTTTGCTTATGTGCCAAAACATATAGTTTTTGGCACCATGCGTTGAGGTCAGGCCTTCATAGAGCTCCATATTTGATGCACAGTGCACACAGGCTGGACGCTCTCATATGCAAAGCTATGCAAAATATTCTGCTTGAAAACTGGCTTCTTTAATCTGACAATATCTTGGGATGTTGCTCATACTTTCCTTGCAAAGCCAGTATCTTCTTGATTTCCTCTTTTTCATCTGTGTATCTTATCTATTAACTTTATTTAAAAAATGACTTAATAAGTTAGGAGGCTGAGAAGGAACATGTGCACACTACTCTTTTAGTGCCTGAATGAGGTCAAATTCCCGATCCTACTCGGGGTTTCAGGTTCTGTAGAAAGCGGGGGATAAGGATTCCCACCGTTACCACCACGAGTCATGATAAATGCAGTTGAAATTCCTCTTTGGATCCGTGCTCTATTATTGCTATTTTATAGAGGAGGAAAGTGAGGAACACGGAAATTGTCATTTGCCCAAGGTTGCACAGTGAGACTAATAATTGAACTCCTGAGTACTTAATCAATTCCTTGTTTTAATTGGATAGCATGCTTTTTTGGGATGGGGCACTTGTTAAATTCTATAGTGTACTGAATATCACAGAAGAGCACATTTACCCAACACCATTTTTGACTATTATGTTAGTGTAATAAGTTAATTCAAGAAATGCTTGTTGGTTGGCTGATTGGTGGATAACCTTTTCCAGCAATACTTCCAGAATTGTATTCCCAATGCAGCTTCAAGTTTGTCTCCTCCTCCCGTAATTATGTTTGCAAGAATTTCACCATCCATTTTCTTATGAACAAATTAGAAATGAACTGACCTTTTTGATTTTTACTCTCCCAATGCATTCCTTCCAACAGCACTAAAAATTACTTGTGGTTTGCACTAAAGGGGATTTTATCCTCTGCATAAAAGCAGTGTGAATGGATATAACACAGCTCATCTTCAAGGGAGGGGCATGTGAAGGCCATGATGGGCATGCCTGAGTAAGTACAGGACAAAGGTGGGATTTAGTTTCCTTCTCAATACTCTTTCCTCCTTTTTCCCACCTACTCACCACCCCCATGCCTACCTACTCTAGATACTTAGCATCCCTGCCCTGACTGTTGGCTGTTGGGTGCTCAAGTGGTAGTTGGATCTGCTGTCACCTGTCCTGTTTTCTCCTCTACCAAACTCTTGTGCTCCTTGAAACCAAAAGCTACATCTAAGAGCGCTGCACAGTTAATGTCTGACAGGTAGTCACCTGAAAGGAATCTGCTATTGTGTCAGCTAGCCAGCTATTGTGTTCCCTTTTCCAGGCATTTTCAGTTGAAGTGACTTCAGAAAGCCCTCAGGAATGGTGCGAATGGTGGCGATTTCGGGCAGAATGGCAGGAGGGTGGAGGAGATGTGCTTGGGCATTTTTCAGGTTGTACAATGGCTCCGCGAGAGTAGCACTTTAGTGTTGGGGGTAAGATCCACTTTACTAGGACTTTCACTTACTTCCGTATCAACTTTGCCCTACGTTCCCACCTTCTAAGGTTCCCCCCTTCAATCCCCCAACCTCTGGGTGCTCATAAGCCGTCTCTCATCTCTTTCATCTGTCAGGTATTCTGCATTTGCTTTTGTAAAGCCATTGCTCAGGCAGTCTACTGTAACTAGATTAGACAGTGGTGTTTTAATGATAGGAGCTGAGACAGGGGTTTGCTTGCAAACTTCACGTTTCACATGAAAGGCTTTGGCACCCCCTGTGGACTGCCCTTCCCCCCGTTTTAGGTATAAGACTTGTTTTCCTTTATATCTGTGATAACACAAAGGCCTTCCTGAATAACCAGTGCCCAGCAAAATGTCTTCAAACAAAGGGAAGTGCAGAGCTTAAATCCACAGTGAGGGATTACCTTGCCTGTATTTCCATATCTGTGGAATAAATATTTTAAATTGTTAATTATCTACTACTAATAAAAATACCTTTGAACTTCCAGTCAATTTGATGGACACAGAATTGTGTCCACTGGGAAACGGGAAGCAATTAGTTTCTGTAAAGATTGTGGGTCACGTTGTATCTTCCCGTAAATGGTTGCATGGTCACTAGCCGGCCATATTCTAGGGGATATTTGTGTCAAGTTCATCCTAGTCTGCGGGTGAGAGCTGCCTCCACAGAGCCCCAGTGCCCCAAAGAGGTGGCAGACATTCCTCAGGGTGTTGCCTCTCTATGGCCCCAGTTTCTGATTCATTCATTGCTTCTTGCCCGGTAGAAAAATTCCTCTGAAGTAGGACAGTTTGGCTCTTTTCATGAATCATCTCTGTAACCTTTTTAATCTTTTTTTTTCCTATTGCAGACTGAAAACTATTCTTTTGACTCCAACTATGTGAACAGCCGAGCCCATTTAATCAAAAGGTATGTTGGTTTGCTTGCCTGTTTCTACAACTAAGCTTGTTTTAATATAACGAGCAAAATAGGTTTTTTTTTTTTTGGTGAGGAAGATTGGCCCTGAGCTAACATCTGTTGCCAATCTTCCTCTTTTTGCTTGAGGAAGATTGTTGCTGAGCTAACATCTGTGCCAATCTTCCTCTATTTTATGTGGCATGCTGCCTCAGTGTGGCTTGACGAGCAGTGCTAGGTCCACGACTGGGATGCGAACCTGCGAACCCCCAGCCGCTGAAGTGGAGCGTGTGGACTTAACCACTATGCCACCGAACCAGCACCCAGATTAAATTGTTTTTAATGATGCCCTTTTTGGATTTTAAAATAAATACCTATCTGCTTGTTGTAGAAAATTCAGAAAACTCAGAAAAGCATTAAAAAACTAAATAAAAATCACTGGTAATTCTACCACCCAAAGACAATCACTGTTGGCCTTTTATCATGTTTCTTTACATAAATGTATGCATAAACACAATGAAAAAAATAAAATTGGGATCATATTAAAATATAGTTTTATGTTATGATTTAGAAATCTAATATTAGAAAACAGATACTTTCAAAATCATGTTGATATCACTTCAAATAGAGAGGCCTTAAAAACTTTCTCATGTGAAACTTTTAGTAAATTTCAAGATTGCCATTATTTTGACAAGTTCAAAATCATTTTAAGGGCAGATAAACTCATTTCTTTTCTTTAAAAACTTTGCAGATGAGAGGGGGAAAAAAAAGATATTTGCCTGATTCAGTATTTCTTAAAATATTTAGAAGTGTTTCAGATGAAGCATTCAAAATTGAGATTTGTATGATTGGTTAGTCATAACTCTTGTCCATGGAACCACGATGTATGTGAATACAGAGCTGAATCCTGACAAGGGAGATTCCACCTGGTGCAGTGGGCACCAAGATCCCCAGTGGGAGCAAGACAAGGGGTTCAGGGAGCCCTCTAAGTAGGGAGAACTAAACAAAGCAGAGAACTTCTCTGAAAGTACTGAAAAACTCGTACTGACCATTCAGATGATGCCCTTATTACTGCTTCATGCAAATAGCCTCTCAAAGGGTCCAGCGGTTATTCTGCAGCTAAAATTGAGGTCTAAGTGTGTTTGTTAAAATAAGAGAAATGAAACAGAGAGGCAAGTAGGGTATGTTAGAGCTACCATAGAGAAGACCTGAAAATTCCATTATTGTGCTGGCTCTAATCTCATAAATTTACATCAGCAGAAGAGTAGGATTCAAGGAATAAACTAGCTTGTTGTACAAGCAACTTTAATTCATACCTAACTTAATTCACCATGCTGCAGTAACCCCTGAAAACGTACTAGGTTTATTCGTATTGGTCTGGAATTGCTTGAAGCCGTAAGTGATCGTTAATTTTCTGAAAATGGATAGCCTAGTATTACTGGTCATATAGTTTGAATTTTTTGAGGGGTTTGGAGGAATCCATTTTGAATATTTGCATGGCTCACGGAATAGAAACAAAAGGTGAGGGATTCAAAATTATCCAACTGATTTGTTTCAGGAGGAAAAAACCCCTCTTTTTGTGCACTGGTTAGAGTAACTTTGCAGCAGGAGTCTGCTTTGTTTTCTGCTTCGGGACTGTTATTTCAAAGCCTTTTTTTTTTTTTTTTACTTATGGTAAAAACAGTGACTCGCCTTAACCTCACAGTTCCCTTGGGCTAGCTCTGGGTGCCTGGGAATTCTACGGTCAGGTTAAACTGATATGGTGAGCCTGATTTTCATAGCAGAAAGCTAAGACTCCTGGGGACCCTCACCGTCTTACATCAGGCCTGAATATCCAATGCACAAGGCAGACCGATGAGATGAAAACTAATGTTTAAACATTCAGCTTTTGGGATACTTGTATTTCCACAGCAGCTCTGGGACTCACTAGAAACCTCTAATTTTGATTAATTACATCCTATGTTTTTGTTTACACACACTTACAAAAAGCACAACCTGAACTTACTGGGCTTTCAGTGAGAGGTCCGCCGATGTTGCCTGAAATCAAAGATAGTGGCTTCTTACCAGGGACCACCTTGATGAAGAGGAAACATCTGAAAGCTCAGGGACACACGCATTTTTGCCAGGTTCTGTTTTTGGAACCTCGAGGGCTTTGGAAAGCCACAAAGTCTTTGGAATTTATGGAATCAATTGAGTTTAGACAAAGCACAATACCTGGAAAGATACAGGGAATCATGTGTGCTATGCTTTTCTGGGGACTAACCATTTTAAATGTAAAAATGTGTGGAAAATGTTAAAACATAGTAGACTAACACCAGGTGATAAAACCATGCAGACCATGTTCACATAGCTCACAGCCATGTTTGAAAGAGGTTTCACCATATCTGGTTTCTTGGGGATCCATTTACCCGCATGGAAAAAGCTCCCAGGTAGAAAATTCTGAATCTGATGATCAGTTTTAATTTTACTGTCAAGTCCCTGTTGCTTTGAATGCCAATCCAATTTCAGGCCAACTATAAGAACTTCGTTTCCTATGCATTTTCTCTTCCTCTGTTCACTTTATACTCATCTGAGGTTGCTTCTTGGATTCCCCTTTTTGGCATTCTTCAGCAGTTGTTAACTGTCTTGGCCAGACTGTTCACATGCAGGCTTCTTTTTCTCTCTCATATTTATCTACCTCGGGTCAACCAACGGAGAGACAGAGGGCAAGGGGGTCCTCCTAGCACAAATCACAGTTGGGAATGGTGACGAGTGGGTCCTTCTGCACTGAGGAATCCAGCATTGTATTTCTATATATTTTTTTTCTAGAATGCCACCTGCAACCTGCGGGTATACCCAAGGTTTATGTCAGAGTCTCAGGTTAACAAGCCAAGACAGTTCAGAATTTTTTTCTGGATGGACTTCCTTCCTGCTATGTTTGTTTCCTTGCTATCTTCTCAGAGCAAGGAAAGCCAGCAGTGGTACTTTGCCCCTGCTGCAGCACTCTTTCCTCATGCCTGGTTTCTGTGCTGCTGTCTGATATCCATCCCTGCGGTGCTTTTGGAGCAATATCAAGCAGGGCATGAGGCTGTAGCTCAAAGAAAAGAAAACAGGAAATGAACAAGGGACTGAAGCAGTGTGGAAAGGAAAAATGAACATCGGCTCCTAAACCATGCGTAGTACTTTCCTTTTCCACCCAAAGTATCCTGTGGTTTTGCAGTACCTGGTATGGTACCTTGTCTGTAACAAGTGCTGTACATGTTTATTGAATGAATGGATGAAAGAAGTTGAAGAAAACCTCAGCATTTTTCTATTGAAAACTAGCACTAAACTCCCCTTTAAGCCAGCAATGTCTGACCTTTCATGTGCATTAGAATCACCTGGGAGGCTTGTTAAACATAGAGGCTCCAGCTCCATCCCTGGGGAATCTCCAGTTTTCACAGGTTCCCAAGGTGATTGTGATACAGGTGGTCCAGGAACCACTCTGGGATCTCCCTTGTATTCCTGAAATATAATTACAATACTATGTTGACTTTCATTCCTTTCTCATTCTTACTCTCAGACGGCATTCCCTGGGTATGGGTGTCACCTACGAGGAAGACATGACCTGTTTCCTTTCAGATTATTCTTTTTTAGGGGAAAGATTTCTAATATTTTAAAGGATAAATATGAGTCAAAATTTGAATAATGTTCATTCATCAAGCATTTTATGAATAACTATTATGTGCAGAGTCTTGTTCTAGGTGTTTTCAAAAAAATTCGTCCCTCTGTTGGCCAGCAGAGCAGTAATAGAAACATTTGCATTTACAGTACCGTTGCAAACAGGTACCCCTAATTTATTGTCCCACAAAAGTTGGTTTACAAGTCTTTCATCTCCCAAGAGGTACACAGGTAATAAAGCAAGTGAAATCAGCATTTTTTATGCCTGGCATAAATCGCTATTTGTTTTGGGTGAGTAGCCATTTACCAGGCTGTTTTACAATTTGTAGCATCTTGCTCACTGGTTCTGAAACTGCTTTACACAAATCCGTTCATTAAGACACTAAATGTCCTTACAAGATCGGAGCAAGTGGTGTTTAGTTTGTCAGCTGGGCAAACTGATCTTTAAAAGAATTAACTATTCCAAGATTTGTGGGAGGGGAGTTATACTCCTTGCTTTTCTTCAAAGAACACATGACTTCTCATGTACCAGTCTTCTAGATTCTAGTAGCCAACCCTTTACTATTTTGTTATTTCTCTCCTTTCTACCTAAAAAATAAAAGCTCTGATGTAGTTTATAATATTCAGATGCATATAAAAAAGATGATCAAATTTTAAAAAGGCAGATCCAAAACCAATCAGGAGAAGCTAAATAGAGACCCTGGCATCCAACTCACTGCAATTGAACATTATATTTACCTTGAAGCTTTCGAGAGGCCAAGACAAAATGGTAAGTATACCAGGGCATATAGTTCTCATTTGTCGATAAAGGAAGCATACACATTTGACAGGAGAAATTTTTTTTTCATTTTCCTGAACTTTAGAAGAAATTAACACAGTGGAAAAACTCTGACTGTAGTTTACATAAGATATAGAAACATTCTTTAAATATACATCCCCTATATCAATCCTATAAAAGGAGCCAGGAAATAACATTTTGTTATAACTCAATGAAGACATTACCATATGAAGTAATTATCATATTAAACAATAACCATTTATTGAACGTTTTGTGTACCTGGTACTTCATATATAGTATCTCATTGAGTCCTCAAAATGGCCTCGTGAAGTATGTTTTAGCAAATGCACTTTATAGACAAGGAGATTGAGGTTCAAAGACATTAGATGTCAGGTCCAGGGTCCCATAGATGAAGTGGCAGATTACGGATTATCACTTGTTCTAATGACTCCAAGTTCAGTGCTCTTTCCACTACAGTCTGGAAATGTAATATGTGGCAGGAATAGAATTTAAAGAGCCTAGAGCAGTGGTTCTCAACTGGGGGTGATTTGACAATGTCTGGAGACATTTTTGATAGTATCTTCTGGGAGGGGCACTACTGGCATCTAGTGGGTAGAGGTCAGGGATGCTGCTAAACATCCTACAATGCACAGGTCAGCTTCTGACAACAAAGAATTATCTAGCCAAAGATGCCAATGATGCCAAGGTTGAGAAACCTTGCTCTAAGGGATGGTTAATTGCATTGTCCTTAACTATATCCTTCACGGTCATATATCTCAAGCAGGTTTGGGCAACTGCTAAAATGCAGTCAATTCAGGATTGACTTCTCTGGCTTAAAGTAATAATTTTGTGTTGTGGATTAAAGAAATTTTCGTATGCTTCAGATATCAGAGATGCAGGTCTGAAAATTAATGCTTGTTATTAAAATGTAGGAGCCAGTAATATCATCCAGGCAGGTCATTTCCTTTCTGCTGAGGTACCAGAGTGCATGTGGGCAGGACCAAATTGTTTTCTAAGAAACAAACTTTGAATCTGTTCAAGCTGTGGAATTAGTATTTACAGGAAGCCCCAAAATCTGTGCCATAAAGCTAGAAATAGTGACACACTTTAAAGCATGTGTTTCCAATTGATCTTGACCATAAAAGAATTATAAGCTCATTGGTTTTTGAAAAGAACTGCATCCTGGTGGGTCCACAGGACTGAGTAGCTGCATGATATAATTTGGAGGAGCTGAGTAAGTTAGCCTATTGAGTGATTTTAGTTTTAATACAGTTGATGCTCAGTTATCTTTTCTGAAAATCATTTGCAAACAGGTCAATGCGTCATTCTCCCCTGCTCTTCATTTCCTTATAATTATGGCTTTCTACTAGTTACTGCCCTTTTGATCTTTTCCTTTTCATATTCAAGGCAGCAAGCATTCTACATCTAGGTTGGTCATATGTTAAAAATCTGCTGTGATTCCTTTCACCCGAGTGTGGAGAATGACAATGCACCATTGTGGCCATGGCATAGCTCCTCATCATATGTGCTGAGTGTTCTTATCAAAGCCTCTGAGAGCCAGGCCTGTGGATATTCAAGGTTGAGCAGATCAAGCGAGTTTGCAGTGTCATCTCCACAGGGCTCCCTTTTCAGAGGTATAGTAGGTCTGTTGGGACTTGTCCTAATTCACAAACGTGCCACTCTTTCTTGTTGAGACAACAACACATTTTCTTGAGTATGCCTTTGCTGTTTCCTCGCTGACTAGGGAATGGATTCACCATTCACTAGGTATTCATATGCATAATTTATGGTCCATGGTGTAGCACAGCTGTGGATTCTGTCAGGATATACCAAATATTAGAAATAGCAGGTGGGGCCTCTGTGGATGTACCTCATGTATTATTCTCTATTTTATGAGAAATGGTGTGGGGTTCTTGGATAGTATGCTTAATGTATTGTATGGTGGATTGATTTAACAAGTGCAAGAAAAATTTACCCACAAACTCTTGAGCTGAAAGTTTCTATGTTCTTAGCATAACTACACCCACAGTTTTATTAGTGCTCACTCTCTTGTTCTCATTTTTAGCTTACCTTCCATGCACCAAGGCTCTCGTCTTCACAGCTGTTGCCTCTCCTCTTTCTCATTGAATCTATCCCTCTGCCTTTCTCAGTTAAAATAAACCTGAGTTCTCTGATCCTGATAAACCTTTCTATTTTGATTGCATTACCTCAATTTCTGCCACTTTCATTTTTACAGTTGATCAGTAGACACCTTTGGAGAGGGAGTATGCATAGTGGTTAATGGTCCAGGCACTGGAGCCAGGCTACCTGGGTTTGGTCTTAGATCTGCTACATTTTTACCAGCTGTGTGACCTTGGGCAAGTTATTTAACTTCCATGTGCCTCTGTTTTTTTCATTTGTAAATGGGAATGTTAATCTCACCTTTCTCTTATAGAGTTGTGATGATTAAAAAAGTTAATTCGTGTCAAGCACTTAGAACAGTGCCTCATGCATAGTAATCCTTCAGTAGACATTAGCTATTATTATTTTACTTTGGTTACACAAGGAGAGAAAAAAACCCTTTTAAAATGATGATATTCTTTTCAGGTGATTATTTCAGATTTGTAACTTCTTCTGCCTTGCCAGTAATAACGCAGTGAAGAAAAGTGAATGAAAGTGTTAGCTGCATCCGCATCCACTAGTGGGAACCTCTCTGCAATGTTACATTCCATTACCTTTACACAGAAATTTCTCTTCTTCCTACCCTGTTGGGCAATCCAGTCACTGTTGGCCTCACCACAGTGTTGACATCATCCTGGCTCTGAAGGATTTTAAAAATCAGATCTATCACAGTTTTAAATTATCATTCTTTCTTCAACCCAGCAGCTCCACCTTCAAGGACTTAGAGGGCAACAGCCTGAAGGATAGTGGGCATGAGGAGAGCGACCAGACTGACAGTGAGCATGATGTCCAGCGGAGCCTGTATTGTGATACTGCTGTCAATGATGTGCTGAACACCAGTGTGACCTCCATGGGATCTCAGATGCCTGACCATGGTAAGGGCTGGTTGGATGTAAGTTGCAACCATAGATTCCAAAGAGCCTAGAGTGTTTGTTGGCACATTGTGCTACTGTACTATAATGAGTGTGTTATCAGGGTGTGCACTCTGCTCATGCCTCAGCAGCATCTGTAGGGTATTGAGGTGTTCTGATACCTGACAAGATTCTTCCTCACTCTCCCTGAGTGGATCTCCTAGGATTGTATAATGCTCAGGCATTTTAAAAGCTGACTACATATATGTATTGCAATACATTCTCTTCAATAATAGCTGCACTGAGCACATAGGAAATGAACAGATGCCTTCTCACCAGGACTAAATGCCTCTTTTTGCTTTAGTACATGAATTCAACTGATCAATCAAGTTGCATAGAACACAGCACTAATGAGACCAAAGGGATGGATTTTATTTTCATATCAGGCTGGTTAACCTTACCCAGGGAGGGACTCTCTTCTCTGAGGGCAGATTGCGTACTCTTTACTGAGGAGAGAAAGTACCAAATTTCCCATTTTGTCTGTGGGGCTGCTATGCCAAATCCCCCCAGCTACCACACAAATGCATGCCATTGGTCATAGGAGAGACCAGCATTAGAAAACATGGCTGACTCAATGTAACATTCTGTGCGTGTGAAAAGACCTCAAAGTACATGTCAGGAGCAGCATCCTCATGTCGGAAGAGGAGTCTATTTTTGTGAACTCAGCCACACATGCTTTAGCAAGAGGAGCTATTTAAAACTGTGCTAGGCATAAACCAGGGTATAAAAGCACTAGCAGAGTTCAGCTACAGCAGAATGTTCAGATGGACTTGGGCACAAATGTCGTTTTCAATGTTTTACTGATGCAAGCATGCTAGGCAAACAGCCTGTCTTTTTCAATTAAGAACTATGAATTCAGCTTGGTGTTTAGGCTCAGTGAAGCTTCAGAATGCTTGGCTATGTCTTGAGAGAAGCTAGACGCAAGCTCAGCTGGAAGCCCTACTGCTAAAAGACTTAAAGATGAGAAAACAAAATATGGTGATTATGTGCTGGTCTTCAGCTGTTTCATTTCACTGTAAACATCATTAAATGCTTTCGTTTGGGTCCTGTAAATGAATCTGAAGGAATAAAATGTATAATCCACAAAAGAAAATGTTTTCCATGGGAAAAAAAGGTTAGTCACTGTAGAGTCTATTAAATTGTCTAATCCATCCCCTCCCTAGCAGACCCAAGTGTCGAAGTCTATAATATATAGAGGTCACTCCTGATTGTGCACTGCTGCCTTCCCTAATTGGTGAGTGGTGACATCCACAGAGATAATAGACTTTCTGGGCAACCTTACTAAGACTAAAGGTGAAAAAATTAAGCATTTCTATAACTGAAACAGAGACTGTTTAATTCTCAGAGGATTAGCAGTGTGTCACAGGATACAGACTGATATGTATCATTTACTAGTCTTGTGTCTCAAAGAAATGCTTTTTCATTTATATCAGAAAGGGTTTTAGTTAGATGCTCTTTAAATGAAATGACTCCAAGAAAGGAAATAGTCATAATTGATTCTCACTTTATGCCTGGCTAGAAAACTATTATAATTTTTTTGTCACGTTTCTCTAGGAAAACAGTATCAGTGGATCGCAGCTAGTCTTTTTGAGGGAGTGCTTCTTACAAATGGGATATATTGTGTATATATGCTGTATAGATTGTATAATAATGAGTGTATTCTAAAGCAAATGTGTGGCGTTATCCCAAGACTCTCCTATATATAAGATGATGATCACACACACATAGACACAAACTTTTTGCTATTCTATTTTCACATCTTATTTCTCAATGTGCTATTTGCATGTATGTATCTTCATTTTTTCCATTATTCCAGCAGTAGCTAAACCTTGAACAACCCTTGGGTTTGGTCTTTTCAATTTGGTTGAGTCATTAAAGTTTAGGTACAAAGGGAACTCAGATCTTGCTTACATCTCAGGCTCTACCTTATGCTATCCCAGTACCTCTGAGCTTTCCATAATGATGCTTAATTGTTGTATCCTAAATCAACTCTAGGCTAGCCACACAACTCTTGTGTCACCAGTTCACTTGGGTTGATTATTGCCACCTCAAAAAACAGCAACCATTTTAACAATTAACATTTTATAGCATTTTACTGTCTTAAACCTGGATTCACATAGTGAATGTTTCTCATTTTATCCTAAGGTACAGTGGTTGAAAGGCAATCAGCGACTGAATTTACCATGCATACCTGATCTTGTAACCATTCTAACGAGAATGGTTCTAGTTAGATTCATTCCAGGGCAATTATGGTATTGTTGCTTCTGAGGACTACCAATTTAGAAAGGTAAGGAGGGAAAATGGAATCTCCTGTGGACTCATGCCTGCACTGACAGTCTCAAAGATTTCTTGAGGAAAAAGATTGATATTGTGATAGGTATCTCAACCCCAAGTGCTCTGAAATCCTGGGGGTTTCAGATATGAACTATTCTTGAGGCTTGAGTGGATGTCTCTGGAGAAGAGCAAGAGTTATAACAACCTTGTCAGACTAACTTTGATCCTGATAATATTTCTTCTGGTCCTACCAGAACCACTTCAAAGTTGGGCCAAGTATACCAAATAGAGTGTGTCTTATACCTC
>NC_060276.1:43321078-43367483 GCF_021613505.1 Equus quagga
GGCCGGCTCTGCGACCCGGAGGGGAAGCTCCGGAGTTCCGCCCGGGCAGCAGACAAAACTCTCTGTCTGCCATCAGCAGAGGGGCCACGCCGAGCATTCACGGCTCCAAGAGAGGCCCGGAGAGAATCCCAGAGGGCGGGGCGACCCCAGCTGCCATTGCCCGCCCCGTGGGACTAGGGATAGCTGGAGATCTCGGAGAGGACTGGGGCTGGGGGGAGTTCCAGAGACCCAGCTTCGTAGCCTAGGGGGAAACCCTACAGGCTCACAGCAGCCTTAGGGAAAGCCTCTGCACAGCACCAGTAGAAGGCACCCAGCCGCCAGCCACAAGGCTGGAAGACCCCAGGGCAAAAGCAGCATAGCTAGGTGAACTAACCACAGACTGTAGAAGCTGCCAATAGCTCTCCTGCGACCCATAGAGGACAAGTGAGATTTTGTGGGTGCCGACAGCAACGGAGCGACAAATACAAGTGATCCCACCCCTGGCCGCTGGAAAAGCCCATAACACCGTTGCAGACCCCAAGGAGAGAGCACATCTAGGTGGGCTGCAACAGTAGGCACCAGCAGCCTGAAGCCCCCCTGTGACAGCCCCCACGGCAGAGGAGGGAATCCAAAGGGCCACTGTGGCTAAGAGGAGGGGCCCAGGCCCAGTTAGCAACTGCGGACAGGGTTCCTGGTTGGTGCAATATAAACAGCTGCTCCCCCACCGCAGCAGCAGAAACAAGTGGAAGGAGCAACTAAACTCTATCTCCATGCGGAGGCACAAATCAACAACATCAAGCAATATGAAAAAATACATTAAATCTCCAGAACAGAGAGAAAGTAACAAATACACAGAAAACAATCCCAAAGAAAATGAGATATATAACCTAAATGATGATGACTTCAAAACAGCCATCATTAAAATTCTCAATGAGTTAAGAGAGAATTCTGACCGACAACTCAACGAGTTCAGGAGCTATGTCACAAAAGAGTTTGATACGATAAAGAAGAACCGAACAGAAATATTGGAAATGAAGAACACAATAGAGGAGATTAAGAAAAATCTAGATGCTCTGAACAGTAGGGCCGATAATATGGAGGAAAGAATTAGCAATTTGGAAGATGGCAATATAGAATTGCTGCAGGCAGAGGAGGAGCGAGAAGCAAGACTAAAAAGAAATGAAGAAACTCTCCGAGAATTATCAGACACAATTAGGAGATGCAACGTAAGGATTATAGGTATACCAGAGGGAGAAGAGAAGGAGAAAGGGGCAGAAAGCCTATTGAAAGAAATAATGGCTGAGAACTTCCCAAATCTGGTGAGGGAGATGGATCTTCAGGTGACAGAAGCCAACAGATCTCCAAACTTTATCAATGCAAGAAGACCAACTCCACGGCATATAGTAGTGAAGCTAGCAAAAGTCAACGACAAGGAGAAAATACTAAGGACAGCCAGGCAAAAGAAACTAACCTACAAAGGAACCCCCATCAGGCTATCAGCAGATTTCTCAGCAGAAACTTTACAGGCTAGAAGAGAGTGGAATGATATATTCAAAAATCTGAAGGACAAAAATCTACAGCCGAGAATTCTCTACCCAGTGAAAATATCTTTCAAATACGATGGAGAAATAAAAACTTTCCCAGATAAACAAAAATTAAGGGAGTTCATTGCCACAAAACTTCCTCTTCAGGAAATCCTCAGGAAAACCCTCATTCCTGAAAAATCCAAAAAAGGAAAGGGGATACAAAACCAAGAGCAGAGGAGATAAGTAGAAGGACAACAACAGAGAGTAGCAGCTCTACATCAGAACAGATTAACCCATGGGACGAGAAACAAAGGAAACTGAAGAAAACCGGAAAACAAGACACAAAATTGTAGTGGTAGGCCCCCACATCTCAATAATCACTTTAAATGTAAATGGATTGAACTCCCCAATCAAAAGACACAGAGTGGCAGGATGGATCAAAGAACAAGACCCAACAATATGCTGTCTCCAGGAAACACACCTCAGCCCCAAAGACAAACACAGACTCAGAGTGAAGGGATGGAGAACAATACTCCAAGCTAATAATGAAGAAAAGAAAGCAGGTGTCGCTATACTAATATCAGACAAGGTAGATTTCAAAGCAAAACAGATAAAGAAAGATAAAGAGGGACAGTATATAATGATAAAAGGGACTCTCCACCAAGAAGACATAACACTTATAAATATATACGCACCCAACACAGGAGCACCAAAATTTGTAAAGCAACTCTTAATAGAACTAAAAGAAGACATCAACAACAATACAATAATAGTAGGGGACCTCAACACACCATTAACACCAATGGACAGAACATCCAGACAGAAAATCAACAAGGAAATAATAGAATTAAATGAAAAATTAGACCAGATGGACTTAATAGATATATATAGAACACTTCATCCAAAAACAGCAGGTTACACATTCTTCTCAAGTGCACATGGAACATTCTCAAGGATTGACCATATTTTGGGAACCAAAGCAAACATCAATAAATACAAGAGAGTTGAAATAATATCAAGCATCTTTTCTGATCATAATACTATTAAACTAGAAATCAACTACAAGAAAAAAGCAGAGAAAGGTGCAAAAATGTGGAGACTAAACAACACGCTTCTCAACAAACAATGGATCATTGAAGAAATTAAAGAAGAAATCAAATTTTATCTGGAGACTAATGAAAATGAGAACACGACATACCAAATCATTTGGGATGCAGCAAAAGCAGTCCTAAGAGGGAAATTCATCGCAATACAGGCTCACCTCACTAAACAAGAAAAAGCTCACATAAGCAACCTCAAACGACACCTAACAGAACTAGAAAAAGAAGAACAAACAAAGCCCAGAGTCAGTAGAAGTAGGGAAATAATAAAAATAAGAGCAGAAATAAACGATATTGAAACAAAAAAGACAATAGAAAGGATCAATGAAACAAAGAGTTGGTTCTTCGAAAGAATTAACAAAATTGACAAACCCCTAGCCAGACTCACCAAGAAAAGAAGAGAGAAATCGCAAATTAATAAAATTAGGAATGACAGAAGAGAAATCACAACAGATACCAATGAAATACAAGAGATCATAAGAGAATACTATGAAAAACTATATGCCAACAAATTGAACAACCTGGAAGAAATGGACAAATTCCTAGACTCCTACAATCTCCCCAAACTGAATCAGGAAGAAATGGAGAATCTCAATAGGCCAATCACAAGTAAGGAAATAGAAACGGTAATCAAAAACCTCCCCAACAATAAGAGTCCAGGACCAGACGCTTCTCTGGAGAATTCTACCAAACATTCAAAGAAGACTTAATACCTATTCTCCTCAAACTGTTCCAGAAAATTGAGAAAGATGGAGAACTCCCTAACACATTCTATGAAGCCAACATCACTCTGATCCCCAAACCTGACAAGGACAACACAAAGAAGGAGAACTACAGGCCGATATCACTGATGAACATAGATGCAAAAATCCTCAACAAAATTTTGGCAAACCGATTACAGCAATACATCAAAAAGATTATACACCATGATCAAGTGGGATTTATACCAGGGACACAGGGATGGTTCAACATCTGCAAGTCAATCAACGTGATACACTACATCAACAAGATGAAAAACAAAAACCACATGATCATCTCAATAGATGCTGAGAAAGCACTCGACAAGATCCAACACCCATTTATGATAAAAACCCTCAGTAAAATGGGTATAGAAGGAAAGTACCTCAACATAATAAAGGCCATATATGATAGACCCACAGCCAACATCATACTCAATGGACAAAAACTGAAAGCCATCCCTCTGAGGACAGGAACAAGACAAGGGTGCCCACTTTCACCACTCCTATTCAACATAGTACTGGAGGTGCTGGCCAGAGCAATTCGGCAGGAAAAAGAAATAAAAGGAATCCAAATAGGTAACGAAGAAGTAAAACTCTCGTTGTTTGCAGACGACATGATCTTATATATAGAAAACCCCAAAGAATCCACAGAAAAACTATTAGAAATAATCAACAACTACAGCAAAGTAGCAGGGTATAAAATTAACGTGCATAAATCAGTAGCATTTCTATACACTAACAATGAACTAACAGAAAAAGAACTCAAGAACTCAATCCCATTCACAATCACAACGAAAAGAATAAAATACCTTGGGATAAACTTAACCAAGGAAGTGAAGGATCTATACAATGAAAACGACAAGACTTTCTTGAAAGAAATTGACGATGACATAAAGAGATGGAAGACATTCCTTGCACATGGATTGGAAGGATAAACATAGTTAAAATGTCCATACTACCTAAAGCAATATACAGATTCAATGCTATCCCAATCAGAATCCCAAGAACATTCTTCACAGATATTGAACAAACAATCCTAAAATTCATATGGGGCAACAAAAGACCACGAATTGCTAAAGCAATCCTGAGCAAGAAAAACAAAGCCGGCGGAATCACAATCCCCGATTTCAAAACATACTACAAAGCTACAGTGATCAAAACAGCATGGTACTGGTACAAAAACAGGTCCACAGATCAATGGAACAGAATTGAAAGCCCAGAGATAAAACCACATATCTATGGACAGCTAATCTTCGACAAAGGAGCAGAGGGCCTACAATGGAGAAAAGAAAGTCTCTTCAACAAATGATGCTGGGAAAACTGGACAGCCACATGCAAAAGATTGAAAATTGACCATTCTTTTTCACCACACACCAAAATAAACTCAAAATGGATCAAAGACCTAAAGATTAGGCCTGAGACAATAAGTCTTTTGGAAGAGAATATAGGCAGTACACTCTTTGACATCAGTTTCAAAAGAATCTTTTCGGACACTGTAACTCCTCAGTTGAGGGAAACAATAGAAAGAATAAACAAATGGGACTTCATCAGACTAAAGAGCTTCTTCAAGGCAAGGGAAAACAGGATTGAAACAAAAAAACAGCTCACTAATTGGGAAAAAATATTTACAAGCCACTTATCCGACAAAGGGTTAATCTCCATAATATACAAAGAACTCACACTGCTTAACAACAAAAAAACAAACAACCCGATCAAAAAATGGGCAGAGGACATGAACAGACATTTCTCAAAAGAAGATATGAATATGGCCAATAGACACATGAAAAGATGTTCATCATCGCTAATCATCAGGGAAATGCAAATCAAAACTACACTAAGATATCACCTTACACCCGTTAGATTGGCAAAAACATCCAAAACCAAGAGTGACAAATGTTGGAGAGGTTGTGGAGAAAAAGGAACCCTCATACACTGTTGGTGGGAATGCAAACTGGTACAGCCACTATGGAAAACAGTATGGAGATTTCTCAAAAAGTTAAAAATAGAAATACCCTATGACCCAGCCATCCCATTACTGGGTATCTATCCTAAGAACCTGATATCAGAAATCTCAAGAGTCCGTTGCACCCCTATGTTCATTGCAGCATTATTTACAATAGCCAAGACGTGGAACCAGCCTACATGCCCAGAAACTGATGATTGGATAAAGAAGACGTGGTATATATACACAATGGAATACTACTCAGCCATAAAAAAGACAAAATTGGCCCATTCACAACAACGTGGATGGACCTCGAGGGTATTATGTTAAGCGAAATAAGCCAGTCAGAGAAAGACGAACTCTATATGTCTCCACTCATAGGTGGAAATTAGTATAATGATAAGGAGATCTGATCGGTGGTTACCAGGGAAAAGGGGGGGTGGGGGGAGGGCACAGAGGGGGAAGTGGTGTACCCACAACATGACTAACAAAAATGTACAACTGAAATCTCACAAGGTTGTAATCTATCATAACATTAATAAAAAAAAAAACAGCACTTAATACTATGCATGAGTGTCTAAATTAATTTAACTAGCAGATTGCTTTTACCCACTAAAGTAGCAAATATTCTAATGCATGTGTCAATTGCAATTATAGCAGTGTTGTTTATTTTCTAGTGATATGAGAACCATTTCCACTTCTTTTTTTTAACCTCAATCTCAACAATGGAATAAAATATTCTTACATATTTGACAATTTTTTATTATTATTTAATATTTTCTGTAATTTCAGGAGTTTTGAAAGAAACGAAAATAAAAAGAAAATTTCTGATGGCATTTTTAGTTTCAAGAAGTTGTGAACATTTTAGGAAAATGTCTGATCTTGAAAGTATTCCAGCTTACTTATGATAGTCATACAATATCTCCAGTTTAGAGAAGTTTTACATTCTTAGTGAACACCCATTCTCCAGAGTCCCAGACTAAATGGAGCCAACATCGACTCTTCAGAAGTTCTTTTTACCCATCGTCTTTCCCGATCAGTGAATCTGAATTGTAACAATTTAATATTATGCATTTATGCATGTGCAAATGTCAACATATTTCCCTCCTAAGCCCAGCCAAAAACTATTGCCAATAATGATTTTCTCATTTTCTGGACAGATCATATATTCTAATTGCACATTGATTTAAATTAATTTAAAATGTTTTTCTTCAAAGGTAAATTCCAAAATCGCTTAAGTGGGGGAATTTTAAAGAATCTAAAAGAATTTTAGATATCTTATCTATATATTGGAGGTACAGAATGTTAGGGATTAAGTAACCCATGTATATTGGAGACTAGCTCACTGGGGCCTTCCTTGCCTAGTCTTTACATGTGATGGCAGAGAGGCCCCAGGGACCATAAGTGCTTTCCAAGGGTGTCAGAGTACAGGCTGGGTAACAAAGCTTCTCAGAGGAAGCTTTGAGTGGTTCTATTTTCCCTGTGCGTTCTGATATATTTCACAATTTTAGTCTATTGCTGACATTCATTTTGGTGAAGCGTTCACCATGCTGAGAACATTTTCATTTTGTCTGATCAGTTTTCTCTGAAATCCTGTGCCACCTGTCATCACACGTGTTAGGCTCCTTCGAGGTAAAACTAAAGTAGAGTTTTAAACACCAAGAATGTCTAAATGTGCAAAGTAGTGCTTTACAGGTCCTTATGTTAACTTTATCTTAATACACTCTATGCATTAATGGGAGACCTTGATCAGTAGTCACTGAGATAACTTAAATGGTACTCTAGTGTCACAAACTACAGGTTTTTTTAAATGTACCAAGTTGATCATCGTCAATCTTCATCATCACTATCATCATGAACATACATTTATTGAGCATTCATTTTATACCCGATATCGTACTAAGAACTTGGAGAACACATGCTGTGACTACTCAAAATATATGTGTCTTCATGAAAAGTAGGGCTTCATGTACATTAGGAACTAAATCAGAAATACATATACCAAACACTATTGAGTAGTGAAATATCAGTATAAAATGAGAGTAGAGTGTTGTGAATATTTTACTATAGTTTTGTATTTTCTCTCAATACTTTCCACCTTTATTTTGGGAGGAGTTGCTAGTAAATGTGCTGGATCTGAGCAGGCAGATGGGAAAGGGAAAAGGAATAAAGAATAAGGAATTAAATTATGGGAGGGGAAAAGGAAAGGCTGAGGAAGAGAAGGGTGGGACTGCTATGCTGCACAGTTTCCACCAGTACTTCATTTCCTTTTCCTCATGATTTATTGTTCGTCCCCTGTTAGGCATAGACAGTCTTCCAGGTGTCACTTCTGCGACTACTGCCTCTGATACCTATAGAATCATCAAATTCTCTACTCTGTAGCATAAACAGGGACAATAAAATGGAGGAGTGTTCTGCCCATTATGGGAGCTTATGCCCAGAGCAAAATTCTACTTTTATTTGTATCCGATCTGAGCCAGTCTCGAGAAGCATTTCCTTTTCTTAGATTTTTGTAAACAGTTTTTGAGTAGGGTTTTGCGCAGCATAGCATAGTGGAAAGAGAACAGGCTCTAGAGTCAGTAAAACCTTGGTTCAAATTCAGGTTATGTAACCATGAGGGAATTACTTAAACTTACTTAACGTCAGTTTCTTTATCCGGAAAGGTCAAGATATAATCAAGAATAACACCACCTAAGAGTGATCCTTAGGATTCATCATAATAACAAGATACAATGCTAAACCTAGTGCATGGACTGTAGTGCAAACTAAGTAGATATTAGTTCTAATACAAGAATTTTAATATTTAAGAATCTTTAGGTAATATGTGAATTAATCATTTAAATGCTTATACATGTAATATCGTAATATTGTTTACATTTTGGTTTCTGCTGTGAATGAATACTTTACTTATATTTTTAAAAACTGAATATGAAGGGATGATAGCTTTGTATTAATTCTGGTGATGTTTTTTCCTGGGGACAAATCAGAGAGGATATCAAAAGAACGTAAATATTTTGGAAGGCAGCTATGCTCACCACTATACCACCAACGCAGTTCATAAATACTTTGTATCACAGAAAGGATCAGCCAACTGAACAAAGATTGATGAGTACTATATGAAAGATCACACCCCAAAGTCGACTTACAGGTTTGCATGCCTATTCCTGGTGCTATCCAACAGGAATAAAGAAACCCTCCTCAAAATGACTAACAATAATGTACAACTGAAATCTCACAAGGTTGTAATCTATCATAACATTAATTAAAAAAAATATTGTAAAAAAAGGAATTACATCAAAATTAAACATTACTCTAAACATGGCTTTGGAAATATTTGTGGGATAGACACCAAATGTACTCATCTTTGTACTAGATCAGTAATATGCTTACGCTATGGACACTGACATCCTTAGTCTCAGGTCCACATTGCATTGCAGACATGATCTGAGAAACAGTCCACAATTTTTGTTGTTTTGAATTTGTTTTTTTAAATAAATACCATTTAGAATGGTTGGTCTATTGGTTGGACTTAGAACTATATTTTCTTTTGATAGTTTTTGTTGACATTTATTTGTATTTATTGCAAATGTTTCAGAATTACTACTTATTTTCTATGTAGTTTTAGGGAAGTTATTTGAACCTACCTAGGCATCACTTTCTTCCTATGTCAATAAGGGTTGGACTAAATAATTTTCCATCTCTGTCATTTCATATATTTGCCTCATAATGATACTCTGTCAGGATGATAGAATAGACCAAAAAATTGTTGAAAACAATTCAAATAACAATAGAGATTTTGAAAACCATTTGAAAATTACAAAGGAATGCATAAGTATAAGATATTATTAAACTTTAATAGTTTAACTTGAGAAATAAATAAAGAGATTAAGCACAAGTCTTGAATGTGCCTAGGACCAAATTTAACTGCCAAATTTGAGCATACCTGCTATTTTTGGGCATTTCCATACTACCTATTTTCTACCAGGAATAACAGGCTGTGGTAAAAGTGATAATAGTAGTACTTGTAGTAGTTGTACCTACTATTAATTGAACACCCACTGAGTGCCAATAACTGTGTGATATCTATCTATATATCTATATTTATCTCTTTACATGCACATATATGTCTTAAATTGCAAGGTAGATATCACTATTCCCAGCTTACTGATAGAGAGGAAACAAAAGGGCATACAGGTAGACAACTTACTTAAGTCTTAAACCTAGTCAATGTCAGATCTGAGATTCTGCTCCCACACTGTGTTAGTGCATTCAAGGTGCGCTTCCAATCACTCTGCTTTGAGGCCGTTGAATGTGTCCTTTCACTTTCCTTATTTATCACTTCCTCGATTCCCTTCCTACTCCTGCCACTTTGTTTGTTTTAGATTACTGGTTTCAAAAACTACTGAAAAAAAGCAAAGCTTGAGGCTAAAAACTTTACCAAATGCCATGCTCTGGTCAAATGCTGAGTTATAAAAATATGGATTGCAGCAAATTCACAGATTATATTTTTTATATGTTTGTAACATTGCATGTTTCTCTTACTCTAGTACCCTTTATATATATATATATATATATATTATTTTTTTCTTTTAAAAGAAAACAGTCCTAAATATGCTTAACATACTTAGAAAAAATTGTCAAGTTATCACTTCGGTAGGCATAATCTAAAAGGGTGTGTACTTAATTCCAAATGTGAGCACATAGACACATTCAGATTTTATTTTTCTTTTGCTTCTGGGAAGGCCTGGGCCAGACTCGCTGATTGAAGTTTTATGTTTCCCAATTTATAAAATATTTACCAGAGGCATAATGGGCTTTTTACAGAGGATATGTCAGGCTAGTTGAGACACTGGTTCAGGGCAGATAGCTACTGTCTGTCAGAACTATGATAGTCATCAGTGAGCTTTGTTTTCTACCAAAAGTCTGAATTCTCACTTCAATTGGAAGTGAAGATTCTTTATCATTCTTACATGGAAGTTGATCTCTAAGACTAACACATAGGGAAGTTAGAGATTTTAATGGTTTACTCAGAGTAAATTCAACTAATAAGCATTTATTATAATTGGATAAAAACTAATACTTTATGGAGGAATTAGAATAGCCCTTGAATACTCCAGGAACTGTTCATATACATTAAGATAAGAGAAACTAACAGTTTTTTAGTTAAAAAATTATTATTTAGGGACCTGGGATAGTAAAAATACTGTGACGCTGTCCTGAAAGTGTGAAGGTCCACATGGCTGTTTCGTTGTTCTTTGATGGCTTCTATCTTGCTTCTCATCTTGTTTTCCCATCTCTTTCCACCATTGATTTCCTTTTCCATTCTTCTCATCCATTCACTCAACAGTCCTTTTCTTAGTACCTACTATGACTCAGTAAGCTGGTGTTGGGTATTCTGAAATGAAAATAAGACAAAACAAAACAAAAAGTCAGCCCTTAAGTCATTCTCTGCATCATGCCACTATCTCATTTATTCATTAGCAAATATGTTAATTATAAATGTGTCCACTTTGCTAATAAATTCTAGGCTTTAGTCTTAAACGTTTGCTAACCTAAGAACTTAAAAAAGTCATATTGCACTGAGTCAAAAAAAGCTATTTTTATGTAAAAAATGCTTTGTTGGAAATTGTACAAATTGCCTTATATGCCTTCATCTCCCTCTTCCCTTCCCCAGTCCCTAGATCTCTAATGCTCTTTCCTTCCCTCTCCTTACCTTGAGTCACTAAAAACCTGAACAGCATAGGAGGGCACTGAGATCATGGTGGGAAATATAATTGGTTTTGAATAAATATGTATTTGTGTGAGAATATGTTTCATTTCCTTGTATTACTTTGAGCCCTGACCATCTCTGTCTCTAATCTAAAGAAGGCAGCTAATATATTTTACTTGCTATTATATAACAAACTTGTTCTCATTTAGATGGAAAGCCTTGATTATAGGACTGTCTCCTTCTTTTTTTTTGGTGAGGACGATTGGCCCTGAGCTAACATCTGTTGCCAATCCTCCTCTTTTTACTTGAGGAAGATTGTCTCTGAGCTAACATGTGTGCCAGTCTTCTTCTATTTTGTATGTGGAATGCTGCTGCAGCATGGCGGGATAAGTGATGTGTAGGTTTGTGCTCGGGATCCAAATCTGTGAACCCTGGGCCGCCAAAACGGAGCGTGCAAACTTAACCACTACACCACCAGGCCAGCCCCAGGACTGTCTCCTTTTTAACATAATGCTGACTACCATATTGGCTGTTAATAGATAAGTATAGTTAAATCACATTAATTTGAAAGGCAGAAGACTGTAAAGGATGGACTCTGAGTTAAGTAGAGTATTTGCTGTTTTATTTAAGAATAAAGGATGTGGTTAACAAGGAAATTATAGTTACTCAATAGATACTATTGACTGAAATTGAATGATATTTTATGTTGTAATAAACTATGTAACAATGCATAGAATTAAGACACTGAACATCTTATAGTTTTAAATGTAACTGTACAACATTAATGCATTATTTCTACAGAAATGAATTACCCTGAAAATGAACAAAGTCAGTGAAGACTTAAAAGGATTCACTTTAAAATCCATGAAAAATATCTTATTTCAATACACATTGAGGTATTAATAAGAAGGTAGTGTGTTGTGCTGAAAAAATGGGAATCATTACACTAATCAGAATTCATTTAACATTAATATGGGCACTATAGCAGCTTAGAAACATTTCTCAGGGATAAGATCTTATGAAAGAATCTGTGGTCAGAAGGCTGCATATCTAGAAATCGTGTCATTGGTTTCACAGTTTTCCAGATTCTTTCATTTAAGGGCTAGTCTTTCAAGGTCAAGAGAAATGCCAAACACGACAATTTCTTACTTTGTCCCAGATGGTGTAGCTGAAAGACCTCAGGGGTGTGAGTTGTTGTCCTTTCTCTATGGACAACAGTGTTTGAAACAATTTTCAAAGTATAGCTTATTTCCCTTCCTAATTAATTTGACCCCCAAATACCATGAACACTTATTTATTACAGTATTTGTTGTTTAGGAGATTCAAACAAAAGCTGTTTATTGAAATTAAAAAAATATTAAGTTCATGGGGCTGGCCCCGTGGCCGAGTGGTTAAGTTCGCGCGCTCTGCTGCAGGCGGCCCAGTGTTTCGTTGGTTCGAATCCTGGGCGCGGACATGGCACTGCTCGTCAGACCACGCTGAGGCAGCGTCCCACATGCCACAACTAGAAGAACCCACAACGAAGAATACACAACTATGTACCAGGGGGCTTTGGGGAGAAAAAGGAAAAAATAAAATCTTTAAAAAAAAAAAAAAAAAATTCAGCCTTTTGAGTAGACAAGACCTCTGTTTAACAAATGGCACAGCAGTTGCAAGAAAATTATTCTCAACCCAAAAGCAGCACAAACAATCACTTTTAAAACACTGTTCTCAATTTACACATTTTTAAAAGAGAAAGTGATTTTGTATGTCTCCCTTCCTTACTGTGCATTTGAACAGACGATGCATTTCTGAAATTGACAACAGACAACCCTTGCCTCTTGATGGACACTGGATTGATGCCACTCTTATTAGCTTTTTATGAATTATGAATTTATGAGCAATGACAGTAGCTTTTGAAGCAATGCTGCACTTTACTTATTGGTATTAAAATGCCAAATATGTGGATGGATATTAGTTTGGGGACACACCTATTCTATTCCTGAGTTCTATTGCTCATTTCATTTATCTCTAAAACTGTCAAGGAAAGGGAAGGCAATAATCAGTTCTTCCAGTTAACTAGTAGCAAACTTCTCTTAGATGAAAGACACAATAGAACTCCCAGTTCCATAAGAGGCTTAAACTGGATGGAATTTCAAAGGCTTTCAGTAGTAATACCATTTTAAAAAGCATTGTTTCCTGTTTTGCATTAAGAGAAGGAAAATTCTGCTTCCTTTATTTTCACTTTTTAATCCTAATGTCATTTGATATTCTTGCTTTTCCTCATGTCAGCATAACCTCACATGTTTCTATGTGCAGTTACCTGTTTTGAGTAGTAAGTCCCAAGGCTGTTTGTGACCTAGAAGTGGATTTCTTTTGATTTCTTATAGTTTCATGACTTTTTGATTTCTTCAGGTGATTCTTGTTCTGGAAGGAATTGCCAATGGCTGAGGAATAGAATTTTTCTGCATGTGAAACCCACTAGCCAAATATGGGAATAGATCCAATTATAATTTACTCTATTCAAATGAAATAATTTATCTTTTTAATTTTGCATCTTTCAAAAGCCACACTTATCACATTGACCTGAGTAGGTAGACTCAATCATAAACCCAATGACCTATTTATATTTATATTGTATGAGGTAGAATGATAGACATAGGTTCACAGGACTAGGATATATCTTGAAAGGAATTTTGTCCAAAGCATTGCCTTCAACCAAAATCATGCTCACATTACCTCAAACATAGAAATGGAATCCAGAATATTTTTCAGTAAAGTATCCTAAGCTTCTAAAACCCTCAAAGTTTCTTCCTATTGTTTTAAAGGAGCCACAAGACGTAGCATTTTTCAACTTGGAGACTTACTTCCATCTGACATCATTTTCTCTTTGGAAGAAGTATCCAAGAGGGCTTAGCAATAAATCTACAGGAAATCTTGTTTCAGATGTTTGAAAGGGAAAATATAGACACCTGGTAGGAATCTATTCTCTTGGTAGCTGAATGGTTCTCTTATTCTATTTGAGCCTATGCTTTATCTTAAGTGTGGACAGTTAGTGCCATTGAAACATCATGAATTCAGCTGATGCCAAGAGTTTGCTCCCTTCACAGTACAATTAGCTTTATCTTGTTCCCTGGCCATAGACTTTGCCTGTAATCTCAATCAACTCTATTAAAATGCATATTCTAATTTTCAGGGGGATCCTGGAAGCAATGTGGATGGATCAGGACGCTGCTTCTCTTTTATTTGAAGAAACACTTGCAGTACTGATAGTTTCAGTTGTATACTTTCCTTATAAAGAATAGCTCATGCAACTGCAGGAGTGAGAGAGGTCTATTGTAACACATATGTTTATTTGGTATGTGTCCCTTGTATGTATACAATGTTTGATAAGAAAATTCTGGATACCAAAAAGCTCCCTTTCTTTTAGTTATCATGTATGGTCAATGACGTCACTTTCTAGCCACTGATGTTTTCAAAACAGTTCCAAAGATAGGAACTCACGCTAATTCCCATGATGACTTTGCAGTTGCTATTTGTGTCAGCAGTATACCTAAGCTAGCCATACTCAGCAAAAGGAAGGCATATTTTCCTGCCAAATCAATGCCAGGCATCATGTTTTACATCTCCCCAAAACCGGTACTTTGGGAGAAGAGTTATAGTAGCTATCAATCACGAGCAACAGCCACCAGATCAGATTGATTCTGATAGTTAAAACTACCTTACCAATTGCAGGCCTGTGAACATTGTATTGTTTTTCAAAGTGTTTGTAGCTTAGATATTTCCTCACTTCTATTCTCAGTCTAAGATGCTACAGTAACCTATTGATTTTCCTAGAAGCCATGTTCTTTAGCTAGGATATTTCCTGTGCTTTCATTAATTGGTACATTTGTTGTCAATCATAAATCACTCCGCAGGTAAAGGAGTAGTGTTATACCTATTCAGGTGAGAACTTGAAACCTACATTATTTCCCTCTGATATCATTAAAGGAAAAAGCTCTATTCTTTTGCCTGTTTCCTTCATTTTTTTTTCAGTTCAAAAATTGAAAGGCAGCATTTATGTAGTAGAAAAAAACCTTACCCATGAATTTTAAGGCTTAGATTTTTGTCATTCCTTGGTTGCTAAGTAAATGAATGACCTTAAGTAAGAGAGTCACATAACTTCCCAGAGCCTCAGTTTCCTTCTTTTCAGATAACAGCAGAACCATGAAAGTGCTTTGAAACAGTAGCACATTATATTAAATAAAAGGCAACATTGTTAACATTGCTTTGAAAACCCTCTGTGTGATTTGTGCTTTTTTTCTGAAAGTTTAATAAATCCAGCCTTCGTTTTCTCTTCTATATCTCTTTCCTTATTATGAAGGAACTGATAATATAATGTCTTGAATTATCTTAATTCTTCTTCCATGGATGTTATAATTCTATAAACTTTGCATTTCAAAGAGAGTTCATTATTATGCTTAAACTTGAAACACAGATATTCTCTAAACATTACAAAGCCACTCGTCTTATCAAATAGATCTTGTAAAATAAAGCAAGGAGGGCCTATGTACTTTCTCTAGAATGGAATACAATTTTCTGAAAAGTGAGCATGTTTATTCTGCTATTTCTAGTCTGCTCCAACTGGCAAGTGCCTGTGGGGCATGGCATTACAAACTCTGCTTGTGTTCCACTACTCGTCTTGCTCCAAGTTCTCTGATGGAAAGTCTCAGAAAGCATCAGCAGCAGGAGACTTTCACATTATAAGCAGTTGTGTCATTTTCTTAAGTCTAGTGGAACTGAGCCTTCAACTCGTTCAAACCCTTTGCTTAATTGATATGCTGAATATCTAAGATTTCTCTAATTGATGACATGGATCAAATTCCATTCAGAGACTGGAGAAGTGTGGCATCTGTTGGCAAAGGAATTCCTAGACCGAAGGGTTTTCACTTCCTCATTCATTTCCCAGATTGATTGGACTTAAAATAATGTACTTTGTAGCATGTGGCATAATCAGAGAGGAGTAAAGCTTTTTAATGCATTATTTTGTATATGATTTTGCTTTCCTGTTTGCTCCACTCTGGGCACAAGTATTCTGACTACACTTATTAATTGGGATCCAACTAGTCTAGATATCATTTTCTTAGGAATCATTGTTATAAGGAATAAACATATACTTACATTATTTCACATATAAAGGGGATTTGTTAAATGAATACTATAGGTAGTTTGTTGAACATCTGTCCTTCCGGCCTATCAGGTCAGACATAGTGGGACAATCTTTGGTTCCACCCTTTTTCTCACACCCTATATCTGATTCATGAGCAAATAGCATTGATTTAAATCTGACCACTTCTCACCATATCCAATGCTATATCTCTAATCCAAGCATGATCATTTCTCATTTGTCTTTTTGCTATAGCTTCTAAGTTGTCTCTGTGCTTCACCCTCGGCCCTCCAGTCTATACTCAACATAGCTACAATTGTAATTCTTTAAAAACTCAAACTAGGTCAGATCACTCCTGTGATCAACACTCCAATAATTCCACATTTCACTTAGGATTTAAGGAAAAGTCTTATCAATGATCTACAAGGCCCTACATAATCTCCACCACCCTCATTTCGTGTCTCTAACTTCATCTTCTACTATTCTCTTCACTTTAATTTATGCTCATTTGACTCTAGCCACATTTCCATCCTTGCTATTATTACTTGAATATTCTAGGCACACTCCTGCATTAAAGCCTTTGTCCTGGCTGTTGTGTCAGTATGAAAGCCGCCCCCCACCCCACATATCTACAGAGCCAATCCTTCTCTTCCTTCAAATCTTTTGTTAAATGTCACCTTACTAATAACCCATCTACTCCACCTGTACCCCGCATTGTCAGTGTCCTTTATACTTATTTTTTCATTTTCCATAGTACTTATTACCTTCTGCCACTTGTGCAATTTACTTTTAATGTTTGTTCTTTGTTGTCTATCTCCCACCACTAGAATGTAATCTCCATGAGATCAATGACCTTTGTTTTATTCACCAGCACATTACTGATGCTTAGAATAAGGTTTGGCATATAATAGTCATTCAAGTAATATTTGTTACATGAATGAAAGATGAATAGATAGAATGGATGATTGAAAGGATAGGAAATAGAAGAGAGTAGGGCTGGGTGGGAACTTACTCTGGAATGTGCAGAACCAAAGGAACTTCCCTCTCATTGGGCACTGCGATCTTCCTTTCTATATTAGCTCTTATATTAGTTCTCTCTATATATTAGCTCCATAATCCATTCAGTGATATTTTGTAGCATATAAATCTTGAAGTTCTTTTGTTAAACTTACTCCTAAGTATTCTATTATTTTGATCCTATTATAAATGTAATTATTTGCTTAATTTCATTTTCATAGTCTTCATTGTTACTGTATAGAAATACAATTAATTGTTTATATTCATCTTGTATTCTGCAACCTTGCTGAACTTGTTCTAAATTTTTTTTTATGGATTCCTTAGGACTTTCTATATATAAAATTAGGTCATCTGTGAATAGAGATAGGTTTACTTCTTCATTTCGAACCTCAATGTGTCTTATTTTATTTTATTGCCTAATTGCCCTGGCTGGAACCTGCAGTACAATGTTGAGTAGAAGTGGTAAAAGTGGAGATCTTTGTCTTGTTCTTGATGGTAGGGGGAAAGCTTATGGTCTTTCATCATTAATTATGTTAGTTGTGGTTTTTTTTCATAGATTTTGTGTATCAGGCTGAAGAAGTTCCCTTCTATTCCTAGTTTATTGAATGTCCTTATCATAAAAGGGTGTTGGATTATATCAAATGCTTTTCTACATCTAGTGCGATGATCATGTGGTTTTTGCCTTTTATTCTATTAATTTGGTGTATTACATTGATTTTCTTTTCCTTTCTTTCTTTTTTTTGAGGAAGATTAGCCCTGAGCTAGCATCTGCTGCCAATCCTCCTCTTTTTCCTGAGGAAGACTGGCCCTGAGCTAACATCCATGCCCGTCTTCCTCTACTTTATATGTGGGATACTGCCACAGCATGGCTTGCAACACGGTGCCATGTCCACACCTGGGATCCGAACTGGTGAACCCTGGGCCACTGAAGTGGAACGTGGGAACTTAACTGCTATTCCACCGGGTCAGCCCCTTGATTTTCAAATATTATATCAACCTTACTTTTCTGGGATCAATCCAACTTGATCATGGGTTTCATTTCCTAGCATTTTGTTAAGGATTTTTGCACCTATATTCTTAAGAGATACTGGTCTCTAATCTTTTCTTGTAGTGTCTTTGTGTGCTTTTGATATCAGGCTAATACTGGGCTCACAGAATTAGTTTTCCTAATTCCGTGGGAAAAAATGTTTCCTCCTCTCCACATTTTTTAGAAGTTTGAGAAGGGTTGGTGCTAATTCTTCTTTAAAGGTTTGAATAATTTACCAGTGACTCATCTGGGCCTAGGTTTCTTTGTTGTTAGTTTTTCAATTATTAATTCAGTCCTTTACTTATTATAGGTCTATTCAGACTTTCTATTTCTTCTTGAGTCAGTTTTGACAGTTTGTGTGTTTCTAGGAATTTATCCATTTCATCTAAGTTACATAATTTATTGGCTTACAATTGCTCATTGTATTCCTTCATAAAACTTTTCATTTCATAAGGTTGACAGTAATGTCCTCTCTTTCATTTCTGATTCTAGTAATTTGAGTTTTCTCTCTTCTTTTCTTGGTCAACGTAGCTTAAATTTTTCAATTTGGTTGAGCTTTCCAAAATACAACTTTCGTTTTCATTAATTTTATCTGTTGTTTTTTCTATTCTTTATTTCTATCCTAATTTTTATTATTTTCTTCCTTGTGCTTCCTTTGGGTTTATTTTGCTCTTCTTTTTCTAGGTTCTTAAGGATAAAAATTAAGTTATTGATTTCAGAACTTTTTGGGAGGATTTTTTGTGTCTTATGATATAAGGCTGTTGCTTCCAGGAATTCTTGGTGCTGCAGATTTTTTAAGAAAATGGTAAGATAATAACTAGCATGTCTGTCTATTCCATCTACCAATCTACCTAGAATTGGTTTTAACCTAATACTTTATAAAGAAAGTGAAAGGATAATTTGAAAATGGTTAAGCCCACAATATAAGAGTAGAACGTTACATAATTTACTAAATTAAAGTTAAACATGAATGTTCATATGCATATACCATCACATATATGTGAAAATCTACAAATATTACAGAATATTATTTTGGTATGGAATGGCAATTCCTCCTCATTAGGGATTGGAGCGACTCTTAGCCATGTGAGGCCAAAAGAAATATTTGTGCCCTGGACAAATTTTTGACATTTTATTTCACAATCCTTGAGTATTTTACTCCAGTCTTTCTCAGTTTTTATTCCTTTCCAGGCCTCTTGGAGTAACCTCTTCCTTATAACTAGGTATTCAATATGAATCACAGAGAATTCTATCCATCTATCTTTAATTGTATAAGCACTCTTTTCACATGTTAAGTGTTCATTAATTCTGTTTCTAAAGAAGTTGCTTCCCCTTCAAGGCACACTAAACTTTCAGATGTAGCTGCTTAATACTAGAACATTGGTTTTTCTGCTTTTGTGCTGTGATTTTATGGCTATCTGATATGGTCACTCTCTTTAATAGTGCATATCTTCTCTTCTGCCCTATGTATATCTCAGCTGCCCTATAGATATTGGAAGAATTTTTTTTAATTTATTTTTATTTATTTATTTTTGATTGGCCCTGAACTAACATCTGCCGCCAATCTTTTTTCTTCTTCTTCTCCCCAAAGCCCCCTAGTACATAATTTTATATTATAGTTGTAGGTCCTTCTGGCTCTGCTATGTGGGACGCTGCCTCAGCATGGCTTGATGAGCGGTGCTAGGTCCATGCCCAGGATATGAACCTGCCAAACCCTGGGCCGCTGAAGCGCAGTGGGGGAAGTTAACGACTGGGCCATGGGGCGGCCCCAGGAAGAATTTTACCCTACTCTGATTTTTTATGGAAAAAGAAGTTCCAGGATGAGATCAAACTAAAACATCTCCTACATTTCACAAGGGCATGGGCAGTTTCTTACCTATGCTGTAAGACTCTTTAAGAGCTCCCTGGTAATAGCAGCACAGTGCTTTACTTTTAGCCTTTTCACACACATGATGTGAGGCTACATGCATCATTCAGTAAAAATGGAATATTTACCTAGTTTAATGAGTAATTATTTGGGGACAGGCAAGGAGGGTTTTCTAATCCATGCATTTCTTCCATGTATTATTTTATTTCTATATATATTTTAATAAAATATATAACATACATACATATCACGTATCCATATATGTACAGTTTAAAGAATATTAATAAAGTAAAAAACATTCACTCAGAAAAAGAAAATTAAAAATTATTGAAGTTTCCTATGTATTCACGCTTAATCACATCTCTCTCTTTCAAATCCAAGATAATCACTATCCTAAATTTTATGTTATAGTTTCCTTCTTTTCTATATAGCTTTGCCACATTTGCAAGTATCCCTAAAAGATATATTATATAGTTTGCCTGTTTGTGAACTTTATATAAATGGAAATATGCAGTTTATGTTATTTTATATCTAGCTTCTTTTGGTAAACTTTATCTTATAAGATACATCCTTGTTGTTAGTGTTTCTTCTTCTCTGAAAAATCTGTTAGTCTGTTTCCTAATTTCCTGTTTTGTTGTTTGTTTATCCTTATTGATTTGCAGAATTACTGTAGTAATACATATAAATCATCTAGTAAAACATATAAATCATGATTACATATAAATCGTATATATATGATTTCTATATAAATTATATATATGACTAATATATATCTATATATGATTCTAATAATTATTAATCATATGATATAAATAAATTCTTCCAGTTTGTGGCTATATTATCCCTTCCTTTTTATTATTTTCCGATGAATGAAAGTTTTAATTCTCATTGAAATCATCAATTGTTTTCTTTACAGCTTTTGTGGGGGTTTTCTTCTTGTTTTAAAATTCTCCTATATTCTCTTCTAAAAGTTCAATAGTTTTGCCTTTATATTTAAGTTCTTAATGTATCTGGAATTAATTTTGTACATGATGTGAAATACATATCTATGTTTGTATTTCCAATATGAATTATCACTTGTCCCAGAAAATGTATTTAAAACCCAGTGGTTTCCAAATGTTTTGACCAGGGCTCATAGAGAGTTGTACATTTTGTAATGTGATTCAGCATTGATCCACATTTGTAAAAACAGAGGCACAAATGAAAATTTATATTTTTATTAAATATCACTTACCCATACTTGTGTGTGATTAACTCTAGTATTTTACCTTCTATTTTTAATTACAATTTTTCTTGAGATAATGGCAGGTTCACATGCAGTTTTAAGAAATAATACAGAGAGATTTCGTGTACATGTTACTCAATTTCCTTCAATAGTAACCTTTTACATGTTTTCCATTTGTTTATGTACCCCCAAATTTATTTCATATAATTTAGTGATGACTCAAGCTTGAAAAATGCTTTTTCCACTAAGCTATAGTGCCAGATTTGTCATATAAAGCTTCCATATATGCAGGCGTGCACATATTTTTGAACAAAGTACCCTTTCCAATTATGTATTAAACTGTCACTGAATCCTCAAAATTATTATAGATTTATAGTAACATATGATAACGTATTGTCACTCAACTTATTTCTTCTTTAAAATTCACTTAGCTATCTTAGGGTCTATGTTCTTTCATATAAAGTTTAGAATCACTGTGAAGTTTCATGGATAAACCACACTGAACTCACAGATCAATTTTGGAAGAATTTACGTCTTTATTATACCAAATTTTCCTATGTATGGATATATGTTTCCATTTACTAAAATTTTAAGTAGCTTTCAGTAAATATTAATAATTCCATATGAATTTTTATGTAATTTGTTACATTTATTTCCAAGTACCTTATTATTATTGTTGTATTATTTTATTATTGCAATGATAGCTTTGAAAATAACATTTTCTACTGTTATGGTGTGTAAAATATAATTACTCATATTGATTTATATATCATAATTAGTGTCTTTAGTTAATTTTGCTAATTTGTAGATTCTCATATTTCTCATGTAAGCAATCAAATATTATTCAAATAATGAGAATGTGGCTACTTCCTTTTTAACATGTACACCTTAGGTTTTGTTTGTTAGTGCACTGGCTAAGACTTGCAGTAAAATGCTGAGTAAAAATATTGATATTAGGACTTCTTGCTTTGATCCTTATTTTAAAGAGAATAATGCTTCACCATAAATTTGTTCTTGCCCATTGAGAAGCACTCATCTAGTGCACATCATTTGCATCCTTATAAATGAATCCATCTTTACCCTTATACTGAGGAAATTGAAATGCAAAAAAATCTAAGTTAACTTTTCTATGGTCAAGTAGATGGTACAGGAATAGAGCACGTGTTTCTTAACTTTGAATCTATTGTTCTACGTCCTAGTGATTATTTAATGCAGTCCTTCTTTGATGAAGAGCATTTCTCATTAGCTATCTTCAGTCACAGAATGTAAAGGGGTAGTACATATTGGCAGGAAATTTTAGCCTAGGTTGTAAAGTAATTCTTTCATTCACTGTTGTTAGGTGGGGAAACTTTCGTTCTTTTACTTAGTGTTTCCTTCCTACTGGATAAAACTACAGTTATCTGTGCCCTCACTTGCTCCTTTTCAGGGAGGGGAGAGTAACTTAACCTTATTGTTGAGTTTGAATAAACAGAACCTATACATCCCTGGCATTTTCTTTATTCTTTCCTTAGGAATGCTTACAGAGAGCAGATTTGCGACTCTGATCCTCCATAAGTTGCAAAGGGGACATGCTTCTGTGAAGGAAATGTATGGTGATCTGGCATTGCCAAAACTGGGTAGGTGTATGATGGTCTGCCAGTGCCAAGATTAGGTAGATAAGACTGGCTGATTCAGGGATTCAATAATAAGAAGTCAACTTGACCACAGATGTAAGCCACATTTTCCAGTATCAGCTATGGCAGTAAAAAAAAGTGATGTTTTGAATGCTATCTGTTTTAAAATCATTTCTCTTCTAACATATTCAGAACTTAGAGGAATAGGGTGCTCTCAAACTCCAATGCTGGTATGTTAGACTGAGATCCTTGAAAAAATTTTGGAGTGCAGATACAGAGACCAAAACGACATATTTAGAAGTTCTTTTGGAACCAAAGTACATAGCTTTGGCTTTTGACTTCAGTGTATGTACTGGATATTTTGTTTTGGTAGTTCCTACAGGTTTTTATTGTCTATGCAGCTGGTTTTTGTAGTTGTACACTTGGCTTTTAAATGATGTAACCTGGGTAGGCCACTTTAGGACCCAGATGCCAGTCAAGTGAGATTTTTGCCTTGGTGAGCATGATAGGCAGCTTTCAAAGATGGCCCTCAATGATGCCCACTTCTTAGTAGTCACAACATTGTGTGTTTCCTCTCCCCCTGAGTTTGAGCTGGACATAACAACTTTCTTCTAACAAATAGAACATGGCAAAAGTGATAGGATGTCATTTCTTTGATTAGGTTACAAAAGCACGTGACATCCATGTTGCTGGCATTCTTTTTATTGCTTTTGGTTTTGCCTGCTTTAATGAAGCAAGCTGCCATGTTGGAGAGGTCCACATGACAAGAAAAATGAAGATAGCCTTCATCTAACAGCCAGTGAGGAATTGAGGCCTTCATTACAACAGCCGACAAAGAACTGAATGCTGACAATAACCATGTTAGTGAGTTCAGAAGTGGATCCTTCCCCAGTTGAAACTTCAGATGAGACCACAGCTTCAGCTAAGACCTTGACTGCATCCTTGTGGGAGACCCTGTGACAGAAGACCCAGACAATCTATACCCACATTTCCGACAAGCTGAAGCTATGATATAATAAGTGTGTCTAATTTATGCCCCTAATTTTGTGGTAATCTTTTATGCAGTAATGTATACCTAATACAGTGGGTCACCACCGTTTAGGTGGCTTTATCCAGAAGCAAGTTATCCTTTTCCTATAAAGACCTGCACTGAATGAGTTTTGCCACCTTAAGGAAAATTGAACACCTCAGCAAAACGTGGGGTTGGCAGCAAAATGAAGCCAGCCACAGGCCTCAGTAAAGAAGCAGACCAAGGGAGTCTTAGTCTGATTTGGTATACCCCAGATGGTCTTGGTCAAATGGTGGGGGCTTTACAGTTCATATTGTGCCTGTTTGACATTGAAGTATATAAACACTGGCTGAAACATATGTTTGGGGCCTCATGTGGTTCTCAGCAGATGCATGAGTATTTCAGAGGCCTTAGTAAGCAGAGGAAGGAGAATCAGGATTCAACCAATGGTTTTAAAAAAATGTCTTTCCAGTTGTCAGCCTTTTAGACAAAGATTACTGGATTCTGTTTTAATGTTTCTCAGCTGTGTAAGCAAGTACATTAAATGAATGTGTGCTTCAGAGCATTAGTGTGTCTTGTTTTAACTTAAAAGTGTTAGTACCAAACTCATAAAGGCTAGAGTACAACATATGCTCCTACAAATTATTTTCTGTTTTGGGGGCTGGGAAGAAAACTATGATAGTGCTAGCCTTGAATTCATGTGGTTGGTCCCTAGACTCAATTGTCATCTTACCATCAAATGGTCTTGAGATGAATACAGATTTATTACTTTCTTAAATATTGATTATGACTTTAGATTAAAGAGGCCCAAATCGTGGTTTTACCTATAGAAAGGTGGTAGATTTTATTAGAAAACCAATAAATGATTTATAAAAGAATATGTCATTGTAGATTGGGGTAGAGAAATAAGTTCATGAAATGATTGAAAACACAAATGTTAGAAGGCAATTTAAAAAGCTTACTCCTTGATTTTTGTCTATAGGAGTCAGAGGTGTTTAGGGAATCAAGAAATATCTAGAGTGATTTGATAAGTATGTTTCAATTTTAACATCAGAATAGGAGCAGTAGAAGAATGAAAACAGATTTACTTAAAAGAAAGGTAAAGCTCTTAGGCATAGAGGACCCTATTTTTATGAAAGGAAAAGTGGGTTATCATAGGCCAGAACAGAGTGATATAAAAGGGAAATGGAATGCTCCATAGCTAACTTCTCTGAAAAGGATATTATTAAAGTACGAAATATCCAAGTTTTAAGTAGATCAGAAAGAGTGACTAGAGCCCAATGAAATCAAACAGAGAAAGAGATGAAAATTCTCAGAAAACAACCAGATATGATTCTTCAGCAGGGACCAGGATCCAGGATATTATTCAAAGATTGTGGATAAAGAATCCAGGGGAAAAAATAGCCATTGGAGAACACAATTTATAATTAAGGACAACTATAGTAAATGATTACAGAAAATTTGGACAAATTTGATGGGAGAAAAAGTAGAAAGAAGAGTGTAAAATAGTATAAAAGAATTATTAGGTGAGTTTCAATGCAGCACATTTATTTCAGGTGGGAATCTAGTTATAACCCGTGCCCTAAGGGAACAAGTCGGAGAAATTTAATGAATTAGGACTCAAAAGAAATGTACGTCAAAAATGAGACATGTTAAAGGAGAGTAAGACAAGCCAATGATAGATCAAGTTCAGACCTGGGTTAGATGTTTGTCTAATGGGAGAATATCTCTTGGGTACCATTATCCAATTCTAGAAGGTGAAGGTGACCATGATTTGTCTGAAAAGTAGATACTTCTGACAGGCCAACTTTTATTGATTTCATATGTCTATGTAAGACCTCACAAGATAAAATCTAGAAGAATATGTTAGCAAAACAAATGTCTGAGTCAGAAATCAAATGGAAAACAAAAGGAAAGAAAGCACCCAAATGCAGTAAAGAGTACCAAACCTACCTATGCCAGTAACGAAAAGGTACTAACTTAAGAAGCAGGTTAAACTGAGTCTTCCTGAAAGGCACAGAGAAACAACATAGGAGAATAAAACATAGTAGGCATATTCTACCCCTGAAGGAAGAAAAGGAAATAGCAGACATAAATGCTACTTGCATCCTGGAAGATTCAAAGACAGAGGAAAAGCCTTGACTTAAGGAGTACATGAGAGGGTTATTAGTCAATACTATTTCCCTTGGGTGATAAACTTCAGAAGTGTCAACATTAGTTCCATTTCAGAAATCTGCAGAGGGTGATACATTAGCAGAAATAAATGTTGAGATAAGTGTGAATCCTTCTTTAGAGAAATATTTCACAAGCCTAGGCACTTCCTTATCAGGAGACAGTGGGAGAAGCCACTGTGGCATAGGACTGAAAGTGCTGGTTCTGAGGAGACAGTGAAGGCTGTGTCACTAGGCTTAGAACACCCTTGGTGTAGCATTGGGGTACCAGAGACTTGGGACCAATACAAAAATGGAAATTAAGAAGTCTCAAATCTATAAATAAGGAATAGATACTTAAAAAAAAGACTTGGTAACTGGGGCTGTCACGATTTCAAATGAATAAACTTTGTAAGAGGTCACAAATGTCTTGAATGACATTCAAAGAATGAGCAATATATGGAAATGGATGTTTTCCCCCAGATAAAGTCAATGCATAGTTACAAAATTAATCTCTGTGCAATGTTGCTTCTCACTGTTTTGAGCTTCACTGGTCATGGACTGATAAACTGGCATCCTGTCATTTTGGCTTGCTGGCGTCCTGGAAAAGCTTAAACCAAAATTATTTTCTCAGTCATTCCTCCCTTCCCTCAGACAATACAGAGTCTAAGCTAGGGTGAAATGTACTCTTAGTAAAAGGCAGTAAATTACAGAGTTAGCAGTACAAATTCTGAGGCCTTGAAGGACCTACATTCATTTCATTTAGAGAAGTTCAGAGCCCCATCCTGGTCTTACTTCCTTGTGAAGCAAGTCAGCCTGCAAAGAGCAAGCTTTCTGCCCCACTACTCCACGCCCTAAATGTAAAGAGGCCTACTCCCACTGGGGAAGCAAATTTATATGTCACATTCTGAAATATCAGCCTAATTAGTAATAGGGACTATATTTTGATTTCCATCTCTTTTACTCCTCGTCTCTCATAATTGAGTTTAAAATTTGGGTAGAGAGATGGCTGTTACATTTAAGGATCCTCTTAAATCACAATAGGGAAATTTTGTTGGCATTTGATAGTAAAAATATCAAACAGTTAACAACTCAAAGAGCATAAAACATTCCCTCTAATTTCATTAATTTAAAAAGGACACACATATACTCTGTTTTTATATTATATTAATAATGTTTCTATAGAGATTTTGAGGTCCTAGGTAGTATTAAAAGATATGTATTTGAAACAGTACTGAATTAGAAGTCAAAGAATCTGGCTTTTATTTCCACAGCTGTCTTGGGTAAATCAGTTAACTTCTGTAGGCTTGAATTTCTACAACTTTAAGATGAAGGTTTTGATTAAGTGATTCCCATGATTTATCCATAGTAGATAATTCATAATAACCTGAAACTGGTACTTACACAAATATTCATCAATAGTAGAATGGATAAATATTGGTACATGTCTTTTGGTGAACATAAGGATGCGTTTCTGTTGGGTATATATCTTGGAGTAGCATTGCTGAGTCATAGTATATGCACGTGTCCATCTTAGTAGATATTGTCAAAGAGTTTTTGAAAGTGCTTGATATACCAATATATTCTCTTACTAGCAGTAGTTTACCAGGATATCAGTTATTCATATCTTTGATAACATTTGATATTTTCTTTTTCGTTTTAGCCATTCAAGTGGCATGTAGTGATATTGCATTGTGTTGTTGACTTGTATTTCCCTGAGGACTAAGTTGAACACTTTTTTATTTACATGTTTATTGGCCATAAAACCTTTGTTTTTAAAACTTCATTTTTTCACATGATTCTAGCATAGTAGACTCAGCTAATTGGAAACTTTCCCGGCTACAAATACTTAAATAGTCTTGATAGGGCAAAAGAATAAAAAATATCCACTGAAATATGCAGCTGAGGCAAAAAAAAAAAAAAAACAGTTAAGGAAAATCATCGGGTGCTAGAAGCAAAGAGAAATATTAAAACTAGGATGGTAATCTTATAAACTTGCTATAGTCATGTGGATAGGCATTGACTTCAGTAATTAAACTCAGGAGCTCTAATCAAGGTCTTGTGTTTTACATCATACATGGATAGAAAATTATGCCTTACCTCTCTGTGAAGTGAGAGGTTGGATCTGAGAACAGTGCATAAAACTGTAAATCTTGAAAGATTACACTTTCAGTGAAAGGGGGACTAGAAAAATTCTTTCCACTGGCCCAGGTAGAGTACAAAAATACTTGCTTTATGTAATATTCTGGGTAGAAAAATACATTATTCTCTGAGAAACTAAAACCACAAACATGAACTATACACAGGATTAAACAGTGAATTTACCCTTTCCAAAAGGTTAGGGAATAATCAAAATAAAAAAAAATAAGATAAGTCCCAGGCCAAAGATACCCCTAGTTCATGTGAAAGAAGCAACACTAAATTCCCATGAGATTTCTACAAGAAAAAATCCCTACTGAAGATGAACCCAAAACAAACAAAAAAATTACAAAACACATTCAACAATGATATTGTTGAGAGTCAGCAGTCACAGCAAAAAGGAGAATAATCACAAGAACATGAGATATAGGACTATCTGAAAAAAACTACACAGTATATTTAAATAATTAAAAAAACATTTAAATAATAGAAACAACAGCAAAAAAGAAAACATCATGAAAAAAGAACAGTTAAATTTGAAAAAAATACTAAATAGGATTCTTAACAATGAAACTCAGTAGGCAAGAACCGGATGGTAGACAAGAGGAAACTGCCCAGAATGTATCATATAGTGATGAAAATATGGAATATATGAAAGAGTTTTTAGAGACATGGAAGATGAATTGGGAAAATATATCTAATAGCTCCAGGAGAGATAAGCTAGAATGGGTGAAAGATAGGAGGGTGCTTATCATAGTTAAATAGTTCTAAAAGGTATATATTAATTGGGAGAAATAAAGTTATGGCTTTACTTAAAATTTTTTAGGTAAAATATGAATGTTAAAAATTTGTAATTGATCACAAAAAGATTTAGAAGCTTATCAATCACTTATATCAAGATAGGAGGGAAAAGGGCCTGAACGAGGCTTGATCAATCCAATAGAGTCAGGCAGGAGGAAAAATACAATAAAAATAATAGCGTGGTAAATAAAAAGGACAAAATTAGATTGTAAAAGTAAATCAGAATATATCATTAATGAATATATAAGTGTGTTTATATAGGCAGCTAAAAGACAGAGATGATCAGATGGATAAAGAAATAATATCCAGCTATATGTTGTTTATAAAAGACACCTTAAATCTTAAGGACCTAGCACAGTTGAGAATAGAGGGATGGAAAAAGATGTATCAGGCATACACAAACAAATAAATCTGATGTAGCTATATTAATATCAAATAAAATAGAGTTTATGGAAAATCATTATTAGAGATAAAGAGAATTGTTACATAATGATAAACGGATACATTTTCTTCAAAGACTTAGTAGTTCTGAACTTATATGTATCTGATGCCATAGCTTCAAAATAAATACACAAAATTTGAGAAAGTTGTAAGGCAAAATTGACAAATTCACTACCATAATGAAATATTGTAGCACTCTTGTCTCATAATTGAATTATCAAGTAGTTTAAAAATATTGTATCTACCAAATTTTAACAACACTTTTAAATAATTTTATCTGATGAATATTCATAGACTCCTGTAGCCAACAACTAGGAAATGTTTGTTATTTTAAACACGTAGGGAACTCATAAATATTGACCACATATTAGGCCACACACCTAGTCTCGACAAATAACAAATATCTTATATTCTCTGACTATAATGCACGTACATTCAAAATCAAACAGAAAAATATAACCATGTTACTGCTGTTTATTTGAAAACACTTCTAATTCATTCACGGGTCAAAGGAGATATCCCAAGAGAAATTAGAAAAAAATTATAGTTTTAAAACACTAAAAATAATTCACATCAAAATTTGTAGGAACTAAAATTTTACTTAGAACGGAATGGATAACCTTAAATGCATGCAACAGAAAGTAAGTTTTAAAATTAATCAATTAATCATCCAATTTGAGAATTAAAAAAAGCATGAAGATAAACTAACAGAAAAAGGAGCAAAGTGAGAAAAAAGAACAGATATTCATAAAGTGGCTAATAATTTTTTTTCTTTTTGAATTAGATTAGCCCTGAGGTAACATCTGCTGCCAATCCTCCACTTTTTGCTGAGGAACAGTGGTCCTGAGCTAACATCCATGCCAATATTCCTCTACTTTCTATGTGGGATGCCTACCACAGCATGGCTTTTTGCCAAGCAGTGCCATGTCTGCACCTGGAATCTGAACTGGCAAACCCTGGGCCGCCAAGAAGTGGAACGTGAGAACTTAACTGCTACGCCACCAGGCTGGCCCCGACTAATAAATTTTTAAAAAGGATATAATATAGAAGATCAACAAAGCAATACTCCAAATATTTGATAATAGTAGTTAAATAGACAAATTTAAAAAAAATATTTATCAAGAAAAAAGAAGAGAGATCACTAAACACCAATGTAAAAATAAATAAGGGACACATATATAGATAAATTGTACATGTCTAAAAATGATAAGAGGATACTATGAAAGATGTTTGTCAATAACTTTGAAAATATACATTAAATGTACAAATTTCTAAAATAAAATATATATTTGAAACTAATAAGAAAAAATAGGAACCAAATGAACCTGCGAAGGAATCATCAGCAAGTCCCCAAACAAAACTCTCAAGATCCAGCAAATTTTTAAAGAACATGTAATTCCTATCTTCTATACACAGTTATAAAGAATATAAAAGAGAAAAAACATTTTGCAATTCTTTTATAAAACTATTATAACCTAGGGATGAAAACCAAAAAGAGTATGAAGCAGAAAATGGTAGATCAATCCAGTTCATCAAAATAGATCCAAAATCCTAGTAAAATATTAATAAGCCAGCTCCAATAAAATATTGAAAATATATACTGAATAAGCTGGGTTTAACCCAAAAGTATAGGAATTTTTAAACATTAAAATAAATGTTATTGTAAGTTTTCCAATTTTATTAATATGGCACACTGGATGGACAGGGGACACTCCTGGTGTAAAACCTCCAAAATTTCTGGAAGAGATAAACATAAAATTCTTTCATGAGTACATGGCTGGACTGGTAGGAGAGGAAACTAAATCCTTGGAAGCTAGAAACAATAAGAAAATATGAATTTGGAGAGGAAAGGAAGCACTGGAGCAGGCATTTGTCTTTGGAGCTTTTGATTTCTGGAAACATAAAATTTAGGTTAAAATGAATCATTCTATGTGGATTCAGAAAAACTGCATGCATTGTAATTTGCATATGTAGAATAAACGATGCATACACTTACTATTTTTTAATTAAGATTATGATAGTTTACAACCTTGTGAGATTTCAGTTGTACGTTATTGTTAGTCATGTTGTGGGTACACCACTTCACACTTTGTGCCCTCCCACACTTACTATTTTTAAAGAAATAAGCAAGATATTAAAAGTATAAGGAATAAGTGAGTATAAAAAATGACCAGGCACATTTGAAGAGCAAAATAGAACTACAGAAATATATCCATGTATATATGTATACGTGAAATTAAAAATTCAGTGAACAAGTTAAACAGTTGGTAAAGCACAGAAAGAATAACAGATCTGCAAGATAGAGTTGAACATTATAAGAGAATGCAGTAGAGGCACAAAGTGATGGAAGTTGTGAGAGAGAGATTAAGAGACACAAAAGATAGAGTGAGAAGGTCCAACATAAATCTAACTTGAGAAGCAGATGAAGATAATAGAGAAATTGGGAAAGGGCAATCTTTGCAAGATAATTGACAAGTTCTCAGAATTGATGTGAGACGTGAATCTTCAGTTTCAAAGTTTCAAGAAAACTAATGGATTTCAAAAAGAGTAAATAAAAAGAAATCCACAGGTTGACATTCTATGGTGAAAATTCAGAACACCAGACAACAATAAAGCAGACAAGGAGAAAAGAAAGATTCTCTACAAAAGAAGGACAATTAGATTTCTAGCTGACTTCTGAACAGCAGCAGTGGAAGCCAGAGAACAGTGAAATAATATTTAAAGAGTTAAGAAAATATGTAACTGCCAATTTAGAATTGTATACCTAAGCAAAACAGTCTTTTAAAAATTACAGCAGAAATATTCAGACAAACATAAACTGCAAAGTTTACCACCACCGATGTCTTACTAAAGGAACTTCTCTTTTCTGGAAGAAGGAGAGTCACCCCAGAAGGAAGGTCAGAGATATAAGAAACAACTATAGGAGATTATAAACATAGGGATAAAGCTAAATAAAATTTGACCATGTAAAACAGTAGTAAGCAAGTTATTCATGAGCATTTTCTGGGATTAAGTACAACTTCAAAATCTCGGAGGCTTATATCACAAAATACATATCTCTCTTTTACTAGTCTATGAGTTGTTTGCAGGTATGCTCAATGCGTCCTCTAATTCTGGAAAACCAGCTGAAAAAATAGCTGCTATCTTGGACATGCTAGTTTCATGGTGGAGGGCAGGGGAAGGAGGGAAAAATAGACAATGTATAAACAACGTGATAGACTTTAAAAGATCTGCTCACTACTGGCACACTGTCATTTCTGCTTACATCTAATTGGCCAAAGAAAGTAACATGGTCCAGCCTGAAATGGGACAGGCAAGAATATGTATATCATTTTATATACTTTTCTGTATGTTTTAATCATTACATAATTTTAAAAATATGTATTTTCTTGTTTTATTCATGGATTTTGTTTTTTCCCTAAGATTGCCAGAATGGAGACATGAAGTGAGTAAAAGAATGGGGATCAGGAAGGCTGATTTATTATCTCAGCATTGATGCCGTGTAATCTTAGCTAAATGTTTTAATCTTTCTGTACCTGAAACCAGTTCCTACTCTTGGCATCACTCAAGTTTAGATGCTTATCATCAAAGAAAATTAGGAGTCTTCTCTGGTCTCCAGATTTAACAAACAAATGGACAAACAGTTCAAATAGTCAAATAAATAAGTGAAAAGAGATTACCAGCTAGTATAAATGTTAATTAACCAAATGCTCCAAATGTAACTAGAAATATTTACAAGACAGGCAACAAGGATTACTAGTCGAATACACAGCAGATACACAATTTCATTATAAAATTATGCTTGTAAAATATTTTACACTCTGTTGACATGTTAACAGAGAATTTCACACTTCATTGAAAAGTCATTAAGACAATTACTAGGTCATTAGTGTACACTTTAATTATCAGCTTCGAAACCTTATTCTCCAAAGAATTTTTTTGACAGACAGTTTAGCTCTTAGCATAAGCTGAGTCAGGATGAAATCTGCTCCATCTTGTCTACCCCCGTAGCAACTAGCCTTAAGAGACTGCTGAGGGAGTGTTTCTGGTGATGGTTCAGGAAATACAAGGACATTTATTTAACTACTTATGGCCTGCAGGTTCTTTCAAGTTTTCTAAAAGAAAATCCTCATAATCTGGTATACTGGATTTCTGGCCTAGTGGGACTACTGAGGGACCATTTATTTCTTTAAGAATATCAATTATTAATATTGTTATAAATGCATGAAACTATAAATAAAAATAGGTTATCATTTAATTGCCCATAGAACTCATGTTAATATTTTTTAAAGTAATACAAACACATGGTTACAAAATTCCATCAGGTGTGTGTATGTATTTTTTAAAATATTTTGCAAAGCTGTGTATGATTTTACAGACTGTTCTTGGAACATAAATATCTTGGAAATTGTTCCCTATCAGTGTATACAGATACTTATATGTAATAGCTGCTTATCATTGAACTTTATGATTGAATACTACCATAATTTGCTTAATGATTCTACTGCTGACGAATCTTTGGGCGACTTCCATTTTTATACCTTTACGAACAATGCTGCAGTGAACATCCTTATACACGTACATTTTGTTGTAATATTATGACTATACCCATATTTGCCCTGTTTTTAATGTGTCTTCTAAGTCCAATAGATGGCAAGAATTTTTATAATGTGTATGAGAGAGTTATAAAAACATATTTGGAGTAGTGCATAAGTAAGGCTGACATTTTTTTATAGAGAAAGGAAGATGCACACATATTCAGGCCACAAAGCATTAAGACAGATCTTCTGTGATACTTGTGTGTCATCTGTGTAAGATACCTTAGGGTTGTGAGGGAGATGAAACTTTACCTGTTATGGCCTCTTTCTACTGAAACACAAAACCTGCACATCTACAGCTATAATACTTGCTAATCTATTTGATGGGTGAGTTTTTTACAGTCATGCACCACATAATGAGTTTTTGGTCAATGATGGACCGCATATATGATAGTGGTCCCATAAGATTAGTACCATGTAGCTTAGGTGTGTAGTAGGCTATACTATCTAGGTGTGTGTTAGTACACTCTATGATGTTTGCACAATGACAAAATTTAACGATGCATTTGTCAGACTGCATCCTCGTCATTAAGCGGCCCATGACTGTATTTTCAAAAGATTATATTTGTATTTTCAAAGACAATACCCAACAGCGGCATAGTGAGAGTCGATAGTGCCTGTGGGAAATAAAGTACATTTCCACCACCTTTCCCTTACTGAATGCTTCCTATGTGTCAGAGTTTCCAAAGACTAAAAATGTCCTTACCTCTTCCCATAGACATATGTTGAGTGGACTACGTCCTTCTCCAGCTCCCTATTAATTCTGATTGTAATTTCCAAAGATTACTATTTGGAAAATCAGGGAAAGAGATGAGGCTGAGATTTATTGATGATACAGCCCTAGCAAACTGTGACAGAATACTCAAAAATAGTACCAGAACTTCTTTGTTGAATATTTCAAAATTATGTCATTTGAATAATCTGAAGGGATATTGTGAGTGGCTAGACTATTTCTGGTGGGATTATCTTCTTTTAAGTAAAGGCTTTTTGTGGAGAAGTGGTTTGGAAAAATTTTAAAATACATATCACAAATTCTCTCAGCCTCCCAAGTACACCGTCAGGATCCAAAATATCGACTCTTCATTTCCCAATTTAAAAGTCGGGTTACTTTAGCAATGAGGAAAGAATTTAAAGAAGACTCTGCTAGCCACTAGAAAAATGAGGTTACAAATGAGAGATGGTATTCTGGGGATCTGCAACTTGTTTCAGTTTAGTCTGCACCTGAATGGGAATAGACCTCAGTTAGAAGAGATCATATTTGCTCTGGCAGAAGGTCCCAGAACCCCTGATTTATGACACTCCCATCCAGCCACTCACTGAGCTGAACATGACCTTGCTTGTTGACCCAGCACACAGCCAACCCCGTATGACCTGGGTAGCTATAAGAAGCTGCCCACAATTTAGCATGTAGTGGTTCATGAAAAAAAATCTTGCTGCTGTTAGGAAAAACTTGCCCAGGCTTGTAAAAAACACATGGAAGCCTGGGGATACAGCACTACTCAAAATCCTTGTGAATAGAGCAAATTATGTCCTTTTTTCTTTGCGGCTATAGTACAATTTCTGATAGTTTTCTTCTGACATAGCTATAGATGTGTGTAAGACGTTGTTGTAAGTGAGCTAAAGGGGCTAAAACCACACAAATGTATATCATCTTATTACATTCCTTGCTATTGGTCTATATTAAGAAACAATTCTGTCCCTTTTGCCTTTTCTACCAGTAGAATTTCCAGTTGATCTCTCTGGGTGCTGATCATATGGATCTGTAACACTCTGTGGCACTAATCTATAGGTGAGTTTGTCATACAACACTTGTTCCTGATGGTTCCTAGTAGGAATTACCCCTAACTTCCTTTAACATGAATCAGATCACTGTTCCATGCTGTATTATTGGAAAGAACTGATACTCCAGATCTCCTAGGAGTTTTCTTTCATTTAAAGTCACATGAAACAAAGCTTTGTTAATGAAAAACACGCCAAAAGACTATTACTGAAACGTGATTGGCTGACTATCTTTGACCCCAGACACAGATTGTTGTTCTGTAAGATTGTAATTTTAAATGACTTGAAGATGAGGCTGAATAAAGTACAATCCTGTATCCTGTGAGAGTATTGTAACAAAAATAAGCTTTTTCCCAAGTGTCTGAAATGCTAAACCAATTTCTACATGGGGCAATGCAATCATCAGTCACTAACAGGGATTTCTTCTGTACTAAAACAGTTGGTATTGAGAGAAGAACTTAGTCCTACTATGCAGAACTCAAGAATAGAATCTAGGTATTAATCACATGAAAGAAGAGAGAAAGGTTTTTCATTTTTGGATAAATAACATGCCCATATATTTTAATTTAAATTCTATGTTGATTTATTAATGTCATTTGATTTTTGTAATTGTGCCCAAGTACTTATTACTTAAGTAATTTTTAAAATCAATTAGGCACTTGTGCCTCAGGGTATAAATAAAAAAGTTAACATCTTTAAACACAGCCAACCTAATAAAAACCTACTGTAATCTGTAACTATGTATTGTAATCCCATATGCAACCCGTGTTGTTCTCAGCAGTGAGACGGGGAAAACAGATTGCATAAGACATGGTCCTTGAATAGGAATTTCTCCAAAGAAGACATATAAATGGCCAATACATACATGAAAAGATGTTCAACATCACCAATCATCAGAGAAATGCAAATCAAAACCACAATGAGATATCACCTCACACCTGTTAGAATGGTTATTATCAAAAAGACACAAAATAACAAGTGTTGATAAGGATGTGGAGAAAAGAGAGCCCTTGTGCACTGTTGGTGGGAATGTAAATTGGTTCAGCAGTTATGGAAAAAGGATGGAGTTTCCTCAAAAAATTAAAAATACAACTACCATATGATCCAGCAATCCCACTTCTGAGTATTTATTTGAAGGCAATGAAATCACTATCACAAAGAGATATCTGCACCCCCACGTTCACTGTAGCATTATTTACAACAGCCAAGACATGGAAGCAACCTAAGTGTCAACTGACGAGTGAATGGATAAAGATGTGATTATATATATATACTCCCACACATATGTATATAAAATGAAGTATTATTCATCCATAAAAAAGAAGGAAATTCTGCCATTTTTGAGAACTTGAATGGACCTTGAAGGTATTACCCTAAGTGAAATAAGTCAGGCAGAGAAAGACAAACACTTATGATCCCACCTGTATGTGGAATCTAAAGAAAACCTGAACTTATAAAGAGAACAGATAGTTAGTTGCCAGAGGTAGGGGTGGGGGATGAGTAAAATGGGTGAAAGTGGTCAAAAGGTACAAAATTCCATTTATAAGATAAATTAATCCTGGGGATGTTATGTACAGCATGGTAGCTATAGTTAACAACACTGTGTTGTGGAGTTGAAAGTTACTAAAAGAGTAAATCTTAAAAGTTCTCATCACATGAAAAAAAATTTTTAACCATGTGCAGTGATGGATTTTAACTAAACTTATAGTGGTAATCATTTCAATATATGTATACATATTTTTACATATATATAAAATCATTGTGTTATACACTTAAAACTAATACAATGTTATGTCAATTATATTTCAATTTTTTTAAAAAGACATGGTCTCTGACCAGAAGACATTTGAAAAATATCAACTGTGACCAGAATAGTGACTATATGTTTTTACAGTTTATGAAGTGCTTTATTCTATTTTTGCCTCTTTACCCAAATGTAAACTCAAAAATTGTTTTATCTTGTCATCCCATCAAGGATTAGATGGTTTAAAATTAAAACACATCTTGTACTATGTTATGAAGATTAGTAAAATATCACATTAGCCCAGGAGGCCTAATGTGACTACCCTGTGGAAAATTATCAACTGCTCCTTTCCTGAGGTGTAAACCTGGGACATCTTAACCAAATTATAAAAATTCATGAGGAAAAAATGCTGCCTTATTATTCCTTTAAGCTATTTTTAGATCTAATTCAATATTAATCTAGTCAGATTTAGAATTTACTAGGACATAAGTATATCAAACATATTTGTATCTTGGTAAACGTTCAGAGTGCTTCAACAAGATCCACCGGGGTTCAGGGTCTGATATGTGGGGCAAAACTGCCTATGCTTTATAATTGTGGTTCCAATTACTGTCTTTCGCCTTTCAGCCACAGAACTTACTTCTTATTTTATTTTTCTGAATGCAGTAGATTAGTATTTTCAAAGGAGGGCTTATGTTAGATTTTGATTGAAAGGGAATATGTGCTCCTTGAATATATATTTTAAGAAAAATTTTGGTTCTAAATTTGATATTACATCAATATGTTAACGAAAATCACCCTACTAGCAACTGGGATAACTTTCATAGATGTGGATTCTGATTAAAAGTTAATAGCCATTTCTTTATTGTAAAGATTTACTGAGAAACATACACTCACAACCAAATTTTTTTCCCTAGGATTTATACATTGGGAATGGAACAAAGAAACACAAAAATACCAAAGATTGAAAAAACCCTAGAAAGAACATATTAGAGCTTGGTTTGGCATAGGATTTGGTACTGATACAGTTTACATGGGAGGCCAATGTGGAATCTGCTATTCAAGAAGCTTAAAAAGTAATTATGTACTTGTTGCTCCTGAAAAGAAATGGCACATATTGAGGAAATGCCTATCTCTTTATATATGGGCACATTATCCAGGCAAATCTTCCTTGTGGTATGGCTGCTTCCGTAGTTTCTTGGGTTGCTGTAGGTGTCTGTAGTTAAGGTCTTGTAGCCCTACCTCTGTACTTTGTGATTCTCCCTAGTCCCATTCACTGCTAGCATCTGTTGACTATCCTACAAATTCTCCTCTCTTCCCCCATTATCTGTGAAACTGGAATAAGGAGGAAGTTAGAATGGCAAAAGAGGCAGAAAGACAATTGTCAATTCTCCCACCATCATTTTTAGTGAAATTCTGTTTTAAGACTACCATATTTTAATATTCTACTCTTATGGAATCTTATTTAATGAGTACAAATGATTGAATAAATACATTAGTCTACTTCCCTAACATCCAATGAGTATGCAGCCAGATTTACTTCATTTATGTAAGTGCAGATATTCCAAGGACCTTACCTTCTGCCAATAGCTGTTTATGTAAGAGATTTAATTTCTGCTCAATTATCTAAATTTCTTTTATTCATTTTCCCATCTAAATACTTAATAAGAAAATGAATTAGATTGCCCACCAGTTTTATTCATCATTTATTTCAAAAATGTCTTCATTTACCGGCAGAATTTTATTTTTATATATATCAGTCTTCATTGTTGTAGTAGTGTTGCTCTTTAACATTTATGAGGGATCTATATTACACCATGTACAATAAAAAAACATATAAAGACAAGTCCATGCTTTTGTGGAAATTTCCTTTTGTGAAACAAATTGATGGGATGGTAGAGGAAATTAGTATTAACGTAATTTGCCTATGGACTTAACTGTGGTGGATAAAAGGGTCCAGAGGTGACCTTTCTGATAATTTTATACAACTCAGTTTATTACAGCTTTTTTTTATCTCCTTTGTTTGACTAGATTCCTTTCTTTTTTCTTCTTTAACTTTAGCCAATACAATATACTTTTATTATTGTCTTAAAGAATACTTAGAGATGTGATAGCAAAATAGGAAGAGCATGGACTTTGGTAGCAGACAAATCTGGGTTCAAATTCTGACTTTATTGTTTATAGAACATGTATATATTCATTACAGGAATTAGCTTACATGATTATGGTGGCTAAGGAGTCCAAAAATCTGCTGTCTTCAAGCTGGAGAAGCAGGAAAGCTGGTAGTACAATTCAGTCTGCATCTAAAGTCCTCAGAACCAGGGGAGCCAATGGTGTAAGTTTCAGTTTGAGTCCAAAGGCCCAAGAATCAGGGGCTGATGGTGTAAGTCCCGTCTCAGTCCAACAACATGAGAACCAGGTGAGCTGATGTGCGAGGACAGGTGAAGATGAGTGTCCCAACTCAAGAAAAAAGCAAATTTGCTTTTCCTCTGCTTTTTTTTCTATTCGGACCCACAGTGGATTGGATGATGCCCACTCACATTGGTGAGGACAATCTTCTTTACTCAGTATACTGACTGAAATGCTAATCTCTTCTAGAAACATCCTCACAGACACACTCAGAAGTAATGTTTTGCGGGGAATCTGGATATCTCTTAGCTGTTGACACACAAAATTAACCATCATACTGGATCATGTGGTAATTATTTGTGTAATTTTTGTTACCATCATACCATTTTTATAGTGACTGCATCATTTTACCTTCCCATCAGCAATGCACGAGTCTTCCAATTCCTCTACATCCTTGCCAACACATATAATTTTTTTTGCTGTTATATTTTTTATAGTAGCCATTCTAATGGGTGTGAAATAGTATCTCATTGCGGTTTTGATTTTCAGTTTCCTAATTGTTAGTGAGCATCTTTTCATATACTAATTGGTCATTTGTATATCATCTTCTTTAGAGAACTGTCTATTCAAGTGTTTTTTCCATTATAGAATTGGGTTGTTTATTTCTGTTGTTGAGTTATAGGAATTCTTTACATATTCTGGATATTAATTCATTATTAGATATGTGATTTTAAAATATTTTCTCCCATTCTGAGGGTTGCTTTTTACTTTGTTGTTGGTATCCGTTAATACACAAAAGTTTCTAATTTTGATGAAGTACAGTGTATGTATTTTTTCTTTTGTTGCCTGTGCTTTTGATATTATATTCAAGAAATCACTGCCAAATCTAATGTCATGAAGCTTTTCCTCTACGTTTTCTTCCAAGAGTAATACTTTAGCTTTTAACATTGTCTTTGATCCATGTTTAGGTGATTTTTGTATGTGGTGTAAGATAAGGGTTCAACTTCATTATTTTGCATGTAGCATCCAGTTTTTCCAGCACCATTTGTTGAAAAGATTATCCCTCCTTCAATGAATAATCTTGAAAAAATCACTTGAAAATCACTTGAAGTTGAAAATCACTTGACCTTTTATTCAAGGGATTCTTTCTGGTCTCTCCAGTCTATTCCATTGGTCTATATATCTGTTTTTATGCTACTACTCCACTCTTGATTACTGTGGTTTATAGAAAGATTTGAAATCAGGAAGAATGATTCCTCCAAATTTGTTCTTCTTTTTCTGTATTGTTTTTGAGTTACCATATGAATTTTTAGGATGGATTTTTCTCTTTTTGCAAAAAGCATCATTGGGATTTTGATAGGAATTTCATCGAACATGCAGATTATTTGGGGTGGCATTAACATCTTTACAATATTCAGTCTTCCAATCCATGAACATGAGATGTCTTTCGAGTTATTTTTGTCTTCTTTAACTTCTTTCAGTAGCATTTTGTAGTTTTCAGCATACAAGTCTTTGTCTTCCTTGATTAAGTATACTCCTAAATATTTTACTGTTTTTGATGCTATAAATGGAATTTTTTTATTCCACTTTTGGATTGGACATTATTAGTGTACAGAGAAGCAACTAACTTTGTGTGTTGATTTTGTATTCTGAAACTCTGCTGAAGTTGTTTATTAGTTCTTACACTTTCAATGGAATCTTTAGGGTTTTCCACATATAGGATCCTGTAATCTGTGGTCACAGAAAGTTCTAAAGCTTCCTTTCTAGTTTGGTTGCCATTTTATTTCCTTTTCTTGCCTAATTACTCTGGCTAGATTTCCAATACTATGTTGAATAGAAGTGGCAAAAGTGAGCATCCATGTCTTGTTCCTGATCTTAGAGGAAAAGCTTTCAGTCATTCACCACTCAGTATTATATTAGCTGGAGGGATTTCATATATGGCCTTTATTATGTTGAAGTAGTTTTTTTCAGTTCCTAGTATGTTGAGGGTTTTTATCAAGAAAGGGTATGGAATTTCATCAAATTTTTTTTTTTTGTATCAGTTGAGATGTGTTTGTGAGATGTGATCAATTGAGATCATGTGTTTCTTTTTTCCTTCACTCTGTTAACGTGGTGTATTGCATTGACTGATATTTGTATATTGAACCATGCTAGCATTCCAGGATAAATCCCACTTGATCATTGTATACAATCCTTTTAGTCCTTTAAAATCATGTCATCATATTTGGTTTCCTGATATTTTGCTAAGGAATTTTATATCAATATTCACAAGGGATACTAGTCTGTAGTTTTATTTTTTTGCAATATCTTTGTCTGGCTGTATTATTTTACCAGGGTCACCATAACATAGCACTGTAGACTGGGTGGATTAAAAAACAGAATTTTTTTTGATCACAGCTATGAAGGCTAGAAGCCTGAGATCAAGGTGTTAACAGGATTTTTTTCTGAGGCCTCTCCTCTTTTCTTGTAGATGGCTGTCTTCTCTCTCTGTCTTCTTATAGTCCTTTCCTCTGTTCATACATAAGTCTCATGTCTCTTTCTGTGCCCTAATATTCTTACAAGGACACAAGTCAGATTGGATTAAGGTCCAAACTAGTGTCCTCATTTTAACTGAATTGCCTATTTAAAGGCCTTATCTCTAAATACAGTTAAATTCTGAGGTACCAGGGATTAAGACTCCAACATATGAATTTGGCATGACACAATTCAGTCCATAACACACCCTCTGGGCAACCAAAATTTATGTCCTTCTCACATGCAAAATACATTCACTCCCATCTCAACAGCCCCAAAATCTTAATCCATTCTAGCATCAACTCCATGTCTCAAATCTCATCTAAATATCATCTAAATGGGTGAGACTTGAAGTATATCTCAATCCTGAGGCCAAATTTCTCTCCAGCTGTTAATTTGTAGAACCAGACAAGTTTTCTGCTTCCGAAATATAATGATTAGACGGGCATAGGATAGACATTTCCATTCCAAAAAGCAGAAATCAGAAAGAAGAATGTGGTCATTCGTCCCAAGCAAGTCCAAAACCTAACAGGGCAAATTCCATCAGATTTTAAAACCCTAGAATTGTTCTCTTTGTGTCAGTGCTCTGTTCTCTGGCCACCCTTGGGTGGTGATTCCACTTGCCAGGCCCACTGATGTGCAGCCCCAATCTGTGGCCCTGTGTAGTGACACTTCGCAGGAGACCCTCAGCAATGGTTTCACCCCTGAGCCTGCTGAAACTGAGGAGAGAGACTTGACCCTCCTAACCTGTGCTCTCTGGGCCTGCAGTGGGAGTGGCAGCTCTGCCGATCTCTGAATCACCTTTAGAGTCACTCTTTCCTTTTCTTTAAGAGTAGTTCTTAGTGGTGGATAGCTATATTATTCTTCCCTATTCTCAGACCCCTGAAAGTCTTCCTTAATTTTGTTCCATCTGTGTCCCCTTAAGTTCAAGCTGGCAGTGTTTATGCTGGAATAATCCCATCTCTATTACTGCCTTCTGCTAAGATGGTTGACTAGATCCATGAGTCACACCCATAATCTCTTTATTGAATGATTATTCACCCAAACCCTTAGTGATTTCCTCCAAAACTTACTTTCTCATTTCTTGCAATTTAGATAGGTTGGGAATTATCCAAATGTTGAAATTCTGGTTCCTTTTTTGCTTGACTATCCCTCTTTCAATTTTTCTCTTTCCTTTTGTAAACTACAAGCAACAAGGAGAAACCAGGGTGTGCCTTCAAGACTTTGCTTAGAAATTCCCCCAGCTAAATATCCAAGTTCACAACTCACAAGTTCCGACGTCCACAAAATGCTAGAACACAATTAAGCCAAGTTTCTTGCCACTTCATGGCAAGGATCACCTTTCCTCCAATATCCAACAATAGGTTTCTCGTTTCCCTCTGAGCTTTCACCAGGATGGCCTTTAAAATCCATATTTTTACCAATAATATCCTCAAGGCGATCTAGGCTTTTCAAACATCAGCCTCAGAAGTCTTCCAGCCTCTACTCATTACTCAGTTCCAAACTCACTTCCACATTATTAGTTATTTCTTACATCAGCACTCTACTTCCTGGTACCAAAATCTGTATTAATCAGGATACTCCATAGAAACAGAATAAGCAGTATATATATTAAACACACACACACACACACACACATATATATGTATAGAGAGAGAGAGAGAGAATTTTAATAAATTGGCTCATACAATTGTGGGGGATTTGTAAGACCAAAATATGCAGGGTATGCCATCAGACTGAGATATCCAGGGAAGAGTTGTAGCTTAAGTCTATAGCACTGACTTTATATCAGCATCAGGGTAATACAAATCTCCTAGAATGAGTTAAGAAGTGTTCCTTCCTTTTAATTTTTTTGTAGAAGTTTGAGAATGATTGGTGATTTTTCTTTACTTTTTTCCAGCTTCATTGAGATGTAATTGACATATAACATTGCTTAAGTTGAAGATGTACAATGCGTTATTTGATACACTTGTATATTGCTATATGGTTACTACCATAGCTTTAGCTAACACTTCAATCACTTCACGTAATTATTATTTCTTTTTTGTGATGAGAACTTTAAGATCAACTCTTTAGAAACTTTCAAGTATATAATACAGTATAATTAACTATAATCACCATGCTCTATATTAGTTTCCCAGAACTTATTCATCTGATAACCGGAAGTTTGCATTACCAACATCTCCCCATTCTCCACACCCCAGCCCCTGGTAACCAACAGTCTACTCTCTGTTTCTGTGATTCAGGTTTTTTAGATTCTATGTAAAGTAATATCATACAATATTTATCTTTCCCTTTATAACATTTAATATAGTATAATGCCCTCAAGTTTCATCCATGTTGTTGCAAATGGCAGGTTTCCTTCTTTCTCAGGGCTGAATGATATTCCACTGAATATACATATATATATCTATTCTAGATATATATATATATATATATATATATATATATGTAATTACCCCTTCTATAACCATTTATCCATTGACAGACACTTAGGCTGTTTCCATATCTCGGCTAGTTGTGAATAATGCTTCGATGAACACAGGAGTGCAGATAACTCATCAAGATCCTGTTTTCATGTCCATTGGATACATACTCAGAAGTGAGATTGCTGGATCATACAGTAGTTCTATTTTTACTTTTTTGAGGAACTTCTATGTTATCCATAGAAGCTGTACCAATTTACATTCTACCAACAGTGCACAAGGGTTTCCTTTTCCACATTCTTACCAATACTTATTATCTCTTGTCTATTTGATGATAATCATTTTAATAGGTGTGAGATGATATCTCATTGTGATTTTGATGTGTATTTCCCTGATGATTAGTGATATCAAAGACCTTTTCATGCAGCTGGTAGCCATTCATATGTCTTCACTCAAAAAATGTCCATTCAGTTCCTCTGCCCATTTTTAATCAGATTGCTTTTTTGTTTTTTGGGTCTTTTTTGCTATTGAGTTGTATGAGTTCTTTGTATATTAACATCTTATCAGATATATAATTTTCAAACATTTTATCCTATGCCATAGGTTACCTTTTCATTTTGTGGTTGTTTCTTTTTCTGTGCAGAAGAGTTCTAGTTTGATGTAGTCCCACTAGTTGATTTTTGCTTTTGTTACTTGCACTATTGGTGTCACATCCAAAATATCATTGGCAAGACTGATATCAAGAAATATTTTTCCTATGTTTCCTTCTAGGAGTTTTACATTTTCAGGACTTAAGTTTATGTCCTTAAACCATTTTGAACTAATTTTTGTGAGTGCTGTAAGATAAGGGTCCAATTTCATTCTTCTGCATGTAGATATCCAGTTCTCCCAGCACCATTTATTTAAGAGACTATCCTTTCCCCCTTGTTGGCTCCTTTGTCAAAAAGTAGTTGATCACATATGTGAGAGTTTATTTGTGGGCTTTCAATTCTGTTCCATTGGTCTAGGTGTCTATTTTTACTGTTATTTTACCAGTACTGTTTTGATTACTATATCTTTGTAGTATAGTTTGAAATCAGGAAGTATAATGCCTCTAGCTTTGTTCTTCTCTTGCAGAAATGCTTTGACTATTCAGAGTCTTTTGTGGCTCCATGGAAATTTTACACTGGTTTTTTCCTATTTCTGTGAAAAGTTCCATTGAAATTTTGATAGGAATTTAGTATCTATATGATAGCTTTGGGTAACATGGACTAAACAATATTAATTCTTCTGGTCTATGAACATGGAATATCTTTCCATTTGTTTGTGTCTTCTTCAACTTCTTTCATCAAAGTCTTGTAGTCTTCAGTGTATAGATCTTTCACCTCCTTGGTTGAATTTATTCCTAAGTATTTTAAAATTTTTGATGCTATAGTGAATGGCTTTGGCTTTTTAAAAATTGCCTTTTCAGATGTTTTGATTTTAGTACATAGAAAGGAAACTGTTTTTTTTTTTTTTTTTTTTTTTTTTTTTTTTTTTTTTGTTCCTTCCTAATTTATTTTTTTTTTTTTTTTTTTTTTTTTTATATTTTTTTTGGTGGTTTTT
>NC_060276.1:43367583-43401197 GCF_021613505.1 Equus quagga
TTTTTTTTTTTTTTTTTTTTTTTTTTTTGCATTGTGATTTTGGATCCTGCAACATTACTCAATTCATTGACTAGTTCTGACAGATTTTTGGTGGTAGCTTTAGAATTTAGAATATAGAAGATCACATCTTCTGAAAACAAGGAGGATTTTAATTCTTTCTTTCCTATTTGGATGCCTTTTTATTTCATTATCTTGCCTTATTACTCCAGCTAGGACTTTCAGTACTATGTTGAATAAGAGTGGTGAGAGTGGTAACCCTTGTCTTATTCCTGAAATTAGAGGAAAAGTTTTCAACCGTTCACCATTGAGCATGATGTTGGTTGTGGGGTTTTCATATATGGCCTTTAATGTGCTGAGATATGTTCCTTCTATACCCAATTTGTTGAGGTTTTTTATCATGAAAGGATATGGCATTTTATCTAATGATTTTCTGTATTTATTGAGATGATAATAGGAATTTTATCATCATTCAATTAATGTGGTTTATCACATTAATTGATTTGCATATGTTGAGTCATCCTTGCATCCCTTGGATAAATCCCACTTGGTCATGGTATACGATCCTTTAATATGCTGTTGAATTCAGTTTGCTACTATTTGGTTGAGAATTTTTGCATCTATATTCCTCAAAGATTTGGTCTGTAGTTTTCTTTTCTTGTAGTGCTCCTATCTGGCTTATATCAGGGTAATGCTGTCTCTTAAAATGAGTTTTGAAGTGTTCCCTTCTCTGCAAATTTTTGGAAAAGTTTGAAAAGGATTACCATTAATTCTTATTTAAATATTTGTTAGAATTCACTAGTGAAAACACCTGGTCCCAGGCTTTTCAATGCTGGGAGGTATTTGATTACTCTTTGATCTCCTTACTCATTATTGGTCTGTTCAGATTTTCTATTTCTTCATGATTCAGTCCTGGTAAGTTGTGTGTATCTAACAATTTATCCATTTCGACTAAATTATCCAATTTCTTTGTGTATAATTGTTCCAAGTAGTCTCTTATGATCCTTTGTATTTTTGTGGTGTCCATTGCAATGTCTCCTCTTTCATTTCCAAATTCCTTTACTAAAATCTTCTCTTTTTTTCTTATTTAGGCTAGATAATGTTTGTCAGTTTTGTTTACCTCTTCCAAAAAACTGCTCTTAGTTTTGTTAATATTTTCCATTGATTTTCTGGTCTCTATTTCATTAATTTCTGCTCTGATCTTAGTTTTTTGTCTCCTTCTGCTTACTTGGGAATTAATTTTTCATCACCATAACTTCTAGATTTGTTTTTATTGATTGATTTTTCTTCTAGTTATATGTCATACGTTGCTGCTTCTTAGCACGTCTTTTATTTTTTAATTGGATGACAGCCATTTAAACTGTACATTGCTATTTACTGGGTTTTGTTATATGCCTTTAAATAGTGCTAAACTTTGTTTTGATATGCAGTTAAGATATTTGAGGTTACTTTAATCCTTTTGAGGTTTGCTTTTTATCTTTGTTAATGTAGATCATTTGAATCTTTTAGTCTAGAGCTAATTTAGCCCCCATATGAAGACTTTATCATTCCAAGGATTGTACCTGATGCCACATGTGTTGCAAGTTCTTTTCACTCTGGACGGTCAAAGCATAAATTATTCTCAGTTTCTGTGTGAGCCTTGAGAATGCTTCAGCCTAATACTTTATGGTGATTCTTCCTCTGGCTCAAAGTAGTTTCCTTCTCATGCATGCACAGAACCCTACTCAGCCAAAGACTCACAGGGACCCTCTGGAGATTTTCAAAGTTCTTGCCCTCTGTTCAGCTCCCTTTTCTTTAGTACTCTGTCCTCAACATTCTAGCACCTTTGCCCCTCTGAGCTCTGAGCCCATTCTCTTCAACTCACTGAGATTACTGTTATGTATAAGTTCCCACTCCCTGTGCTGCTGTCTGGAAACTTCCTTCATGTAATCATAAGGCTCACCTCACATATTTCACTTTTTTCAGGGATCACTCTCCTATGCTGCTTGTTGTCTATTAAAACAATTGTTTATATATATTTTTTCAGATTTTCTTTTTGGTCAAGGCAGGAAGGCAAATCCGTTAGGTCTCCAGGCATATATATTTTTAATATAAGTTTGCTCTGTCAGTCTCTTGGAATTTTAATGGCCTTATTTAGTTTTGCATTCACAAGCATCTATCACAATAGTTAGTATTAATACATATTTTTGAAGGTATGACTGAGTAGGCAGATGTATCTTCATTTATATATGCATTATGTGCATTAATATTATTTTCCCCTGTTCTTCTTCTCCCCAAGTTCCATCTCCTGAAAGTGTTTGTAAAAGGAATCTCCTAACATCAACATTTTCTTCAAATAAAATTTTTAATTAAAGCAAGTGCCATTTTCTACCACTATAGTCTAAGCCTTATGCTCTAGGGGTAATTTTATTTCTTTCTTGGTCTTGGTTTAAATTTTATGTAAGTTTCCACAAGTGTTTTATATAAGGAACAATAGCCAAATATAAGTAATGCAGGCATGGTGTGATTAGGATCTAGACAAGTTGGTAGTTATAGAAATAAGACAGAAATGGCATATCTGAGAAGCTCTTCCTTCCTCTGTCTCTCTCTTTTATCCTTCCTTCTGACACATTTTATGCATATTAATTTCTAAACTCTGAATATACAGCTGAGAACAAGACATAGAGTTTTCGCGTTGGAGAATTTCACACTCTAATGGGGGGATATATATATATAAAAACAAGTAATTTCAATACAGTGTGATGTGTTTTTCTACAGAATTACAAAAGATGGAGTGATTATTCTGCTTAAGGCAGTAATAGAAAAGTTCACAGAGGAAATAAGATTTAGGCTGAATCTTGAAGAATGACTAGGATGTTTTAAGATTGTACTGGAAAGATGGACAAGAAGAGCAATTTTCTGTTAGGAGAATAGTGAATAATTCAGTATTAATGATTAGAATTGCATCGAAGGTAATGGTGAGATATGATGGTGGAGAGGAAGTTTGGGGCCTTGTGAAGCAATTTGGATTTTAGAGATAAAGATAAATCAATGGTGATTTGAGGGGCTTTGAACATGAAAGCGATAAAAATCAAATTTCTGTTTTATGAATGTAATTCTGGAGAAAATGTAGAAGGTGAATTAAAGGGGGCCAAAGACCAATTAAAATGTAATTGTAACTGTCCAAGTTTGGGATAAATTAGGTCCTCAAGATAGACATAGTGTCAGTGACAATGGAGATGGAGAGTGACTAAATGTCAGTCGGATATATTTCTGATGCAGAATTAAAAAGCATTCTGACCTATTGTATACGACTTATATGCAGAGAGGAATGAGAGGGAGGAATGAGTTAGGGTTAAAGACTGGATGAAAGTGAGTTAGGAAGGGGAAGAACAATTTTGGGTCGGAGATTTGGGAAACCAAATTTGTAATTCGAGAAGAGATCTGTGTTGGAGATAGAATTTGGAATCATCAGAACATAAGTTTTGTTGAAGTTTTGGATGTGTTCTTGGATGAGTCTACCAAGGGAGAGAGTGAAAACATAAGAGGATTGTGAACAAAGTTATATAGCATATTACCATTTACGAGATTGACAAAAAGAGAGAATTCCAGAAGGCAGACTGAAAAAAATTGATCTGAGAGGAAAGAGAAGAACCAACAGAAGTGTTATGAAATCCAAGTGAATCTGAGAGTGAAGAATACAAAAGACTTGTTACTGAGTATAGATGAGGGGTTAAGAATATGGAGAAAACTAAGATGACTTACAGTTTATGAAACTGATAGGCTGAAATAATTGTGGTGCCACCGACCATAATGAAAATATTAGAAAAGAGAAAATTTCTTGAGAGAAAGTTTTGGTCTAGTTTGTGATAATTTACATGATGAGAATTGAAGTGCCATTCAAACAATGTATACAGGCTGGGCAAAAGGAGATCCTTATTACTCGAAGAGCTCTGGGGATGGGTGCTAGTGTTAATATGATTAAATAATGAGTCTTTCTTACATCTGATCTAAGCTTAGGGACATAGCCAGAGATAGTAATTGGGCTGCTTGTGAATAGCTTCTATTACTATGCTTTGACACTTCTGATTCAGCTCATGGATAAATCTGTGAAGTACAGAAATGTAACAATGGAAATAACAAGAGTGTGTAGGTGGGTGTGTTATAGATAAAGTTGAATTTATAGCTGAATACATAATTATTGCTGTGCATATACTGAGTATTGTATTATAAATATATGCATACCTAGTTGCAGATATGAGTGACTTTTCAAAATATTTGAAATAAGCATTTGCAATTATTTAAGATTTCAAGGATATTTTCTTCAAATTATTTCATCCACCAACAGGTACCTTTAATCCTAAAAGTAGTTACAGAACCCTGTGCTAAAGAGACTCATAGTTCTTCAGTTGGAAATGCAAGGATATTTGCAAGCAACCTATCCAGTACCTGTAACTGTTCATGGCCCAGGTTATAAAGTTTTATTTTATGTCTTATGTCACAAACCAACTAAACTTTGCTAGTATATCAACCTCCATTTCCCTCACATTTCTTGTCACTCAAAGGACTTAGAGGTCCTTGAATAACAAGTACTTTCGGAATCAGAAAATTCTCTTCTAGATTAATATCTTTTATATGTTTGATTTCTCATGTATCTCCCTGCTATTTCTCTAAACTTTACAGAATGTGAAAACAAGAATTAAGACACTTTTAGTGTGTGTGTCTGTGTGTGTGTGTGTGTGAGTGTGTGTGTTGGGAGAATGATGTGGAATGCAGAAGAGTATTTTTCTTCTCCTTTCTTATCAAAACGATACCTATCTTAACAATATCCAATTTGAGTTTCACCTCCTGACTGTTTCACCTCTCAAGCTGGTATCCTTAGGATCTCCTATAGCATATATTGGCTGGACAATATAATTGACATTTGATCATATTCTATCCGGTGTTATGATTTGTTCCACTTGCATTCATTTTGTCTTCTTAATAAAGATCATATCTTCTTGATTTAAAAGACCATATCATTAACTCTTTCATCTCCTCTATAAACATACTCATTTGAATGAATAACTTAGGTGATACATTAATTTGTTAACAGGTAATGAATTCAATTGCTTACTTTCTCTTCTTAGGCTATTTATCAGTATAAATAATTTACTAATTTTTCTCTCTCTGCTTTTCTTAATGATGAAAGACTTTGCTGTATAATTTTTGCTAGATTAAAATTTTCCTAACTTTTCAGAATCCAGATATTATTGTGACATTGACCTAAATAAGTCCTCCTTATTGGATATCTAGAACTTTTAAGTTTTTTATAACAGTAAAAGCTGCTCAAATCTTCATAGGAGTTCAACCTATTGAATCATTCCCTCCCTCCAGTCAATTTTTTTATAGCTTCACATGTATGTATTAAATCCCATATGATGATATTTCTCCATAATTTGTACACTTTTCCCTTGATGCACATTTCCCTGCCCCTCTGAAATGTAATCCATTCTTAAGGTAGACTTTTAACAAAATTACCAAAGGCTGGCTATAGGGTTGGTTATATCCATCAAAGCTTTTGAAAGCACAGCTCAGTTTTTCCAGCAGAAGGAATTAAGCTATTTAAATATTCTCATTAGTACAGTAAGACAATAAACTAACGGAATTCTCAGTGGATTTGTTTAGAGTCTACCAAATTTCAGAATGAGAGACTATTCTTCTTAGGCATAAATGAAAGTGAAAAGAAACATTTGTGATGTCCTTTTTCCTTCCTTGATATCTCCAAACAGCTGATTTAGCTCCATTTAGTAAACGCAGGATGCACATAGTATTTGGATATTATTATGCTTATATAATCAATGCATAGTTATTTGGAAACTACAGCATGTATTTTTTTCTAGAAAATTTCAGCATCATTTCCAGTTTAATCTTTAATTGATCACAATTAATAGTCAAAATAGTATATTTTCTACTTAATTTATTATATAGTTATTGCTAATTTTAAAATATGAAAGGGGTGTGTAAAAAGTCTTGAAGTTATCTTTTCAAGGTTTTCTTCCATCTGTATTTCTCAAATTTGTATATAGGACTTTGCTTTTTAAAAACCTAAATATAAAAATATGTTGAGTTTGTGAGTTTGGTGTTTAATATGTAAAATTAATCAAAGAGTCTGAAAATAAACAGAAAAGTACAGCAGGAAAAGAGCCCATAAGAATAACAGTTTAGTATTCCACCAACATTACTTAAGGTCAGGTTTGACACATGTAGCTTTAATGCCTAGCATAGTGGTTCACATATAGTGGGCCATCAATATTTATCACATAAATGAAATTATAAGCTTATCATTATAAAAAGGTGCAGTTTTACAATTTTACACAAGTTTATATTTTGGAGTAAAAGACTGAATGATCACTTTTGTTATTTTCCTGTATTATCCTTTTGTTCAATTTCCAACCCCTCTCATTTCCAAGAGAATATAAGTACTTTCATAGACAAGAAAACAAAAGCAATGTTTAGCAAGCACAAAGGTTTAGTGGCAGAGGGAACTATCATATTTATTATTCCTAAATAAGAAGTACATATCTTTTCATAAATTGCAAATAGTGGAGAATATTAGTCATGGAACTGAGTCTTACCCTTTTTTTAATACTGTTTTTGACATTATTCAATGACACATGGACACGCTGAATAAATTAAAATAAGATTAAAGGGTATACAACAAAAAGAGAGTCTACTTCCCATGCCAGACAACTCCTGCAAGTCCCTCAACAGTTTCTTGGGTGTTCTTTCAGAAATGGTCCATGCATGCATGCAGTCATACTGTACGTATGACTCTGTAAATCAATTTCTTCATTTAACTGTGTCAGAGATCTTCCCATGTCAGTACAGAACTACTTCATTCTTTTTATTGGCTACCTAGTATGTCATTATAAATGTGTGTGTGTGTATGTGTGTGTGTATGTATTATAAAAGCAATTATCTATTGATGAATATTAGTGTTTTTCTGGCTTTGCTCTATCTTTAAAATTATGATGAAATAAACATCTTTGATCTTAAAATGTTGTGCATATGTACAAGGATATCTAGAGGATAAAATAATAGAAGTAGAGTTGATGGGTCGAACATTATGTACGTTTTAAATTTTGATAATTTTTGTAAGATTGTCATTAAAGAGGTACTAACAGTTTGCCCAACCACCAGTAGTATATGAGTGCTTATTTCTCTATATTCTTGCAAATAATGTATTAACACTTTTTAAACTTTTTGCAAGTCTGATAAGGGGAGATGAAATATTATTGGTTTAATGAATTGTGTTCTTTAAAGAAAAATATTAAACCAGAATAAAACGTAATAATCCACACTTTATTGTAATGAAACTGGAGATGGCCTCACCTACTATACTTTTGGCAGGAAAGAGTCTATAAGCATAACAGGTTGGTATTCCACAAACTTTACTAAAGGTCAGGTTTGACACACACAACTTTAATGCCTAGTATATCAGAGTCTGTCAGTAAATATTTATTGCATAAATAAAATTTTAAGCTTATTTACAAAGGGCAGTTCTAATTTTAATTTTATAAAATTAATTAAGATAAAAATTATCAGTTTAATCAAGATAGTTGACTGACTAAAAATATGGCCAATGTAGGTTTAGAGGTTAGAAAAGATCTTGGAAATATTTTGTTTTGTGTACTTAGACGTTTTCTATTTATAGAGAGTGTTTTACACATCATACAAAACAAGTGGTTTCTTTGTAATTAAGTCAAGAAAAACAGTTCCTTTCCTTATATCATAAAATATTTTTAGTAAATAAAGGTCAGTCTCAATTGCTTTACTTTTTTTGGCTTTCTGTTTTATTAGTATATTTTTACTACAAGTTTCTCCCTATTTTTGTTTTAAATAAGTGATACCCATAGTGAGGTCCCAGACAGGGGCCAGTCTAGTAAATGTTGTTGGTCTGCAACAAAGTAAGTATAGAATCTGGAAGTTACTTTAGAAAGCTTTGTAGCAATTTGATAGAGCAATTTTATGTCCATCGAATCTATAATATAAAATACACAGGCATGCCTTTTGTATATCTTTATTATTTCTCTCCTATTTTCTTTGTTATTTATTTTTATTGACTTTACAAAATTTTGATCTGGAAAAAATTGGAAATTTAAAAACAACTACTTTTTCATCACAGATAAGTTGATAAGTGCTGGTTTAGATGATGTTTATAAAGGACTTCTACTGTATTCATAAGTTTTTAGCAGAATTTCTGGTAAAATTCCAATTTTCCTTTGCTCTCCCTAAGATATATATTTAAAGAAACAAAAAATCCAAATAAAGTTTTTCTGATCTATTAAATTCTAAAACTGCATGTACTTCAGAAATATTTTAAGGTAATTATAATTTTTAATTGCAGAACAACAATCTAACTCAAACATCAATCTATTTAAAAGTGACATAAATTCTCAAAATAGTTGACAGTCATGTTAATTCTGTGATATTTCAGTACAAGTGATCTCCCCTATTTGTACCAGCTTGTTTTTCAAAATAACTAAAAGCAGTCTTGAATTTTCTTGTAATTTTTTTCAATTACTTTACTGAGATCATAATGGTTTATAACGTTGTGTAATTTCATGTGTCTATTATTATTTGTCAATTTCTGTATAGACTGCATCAGGTTCACCACCAATAGTCTAATTTTTATCTGTCACCATACATATATGCCCTTTTACCCCTTTCGCCCACCCCTTAGGCCCCTTCCCCTTTAGTAACTACTAATCTGTTCTCTTTATCCATATGTTTGTTTATCTTCCACATATGAGTGAAATCATGCAGTGTTTGTCTTTGTCTGGCTTATTTCGCTTAACATCATACCCTCAAGGTCTATCCATGTTGTTGCAAATTGGATGATTTTGGTTTTTTTATGGCTCAATACTATTCCATTGTATACATATACCACATCTTCTTTATCCATTCATCCATAGAAGGGCACTTGGGTTGCTTACATGTCTTGGCTGTTGTGAATAATACTGCAATGAACACAGGGGTGGATAAATCTCTTTGGATTGTTGATTTCAAGTTCTTCAGATAAATACCCAGTAGTGGGATAGGTGGATCATATGGTATTTCTATTTCTAATTTTTTGAGAAATCTCCATACTGTTTTCCATAGTGACTACACCAGTTTGCGCTCCCACCAGGAGTGTATGAGGGTTCTCTTTTCTCCACATCGTCTCCAACATTTGTTATTTTAAGTCTTGTTGATTATAGCCATTCTGACAGATGTCAGGCGATATCTCATTGTAGTTGTGATTTGCATTTCCCTAATAATTAGTGATGTTGAATACCTTTTCACGTGTCTGTTGGCCATCTGTATATCTCCTTTCAAAAAATATCTGTTCATATCCTCTGCCCACTTTTTGATTGGGTTATTTGTTGTTTTGTTGTTGAGTTGTGTGAGTTCTTAATATATTTTGGAAATTAACGCCTTGTCAGATATATGATTTTCAAATATTTTCTTACAGTTGCTGAGTTGTCCTTTCATTTTGCTCAAGGTTACCTTTGCCTTGCAGAAGCTTTTTAGTCTGGTGTTGTTCCATTTGTTTACTTTTTCTTTTGTTTCCCTTGCCTGCTGAGACATGGTATTCAAAAAGATGCTGTTAAGACCAATGTCAAAGAGTGTACTACCTATATTTTCTTCTAGCAGTTTTATGGTTTCAGTCTTGCCATTCAACTCTTTAATCAATTTTGATTTAATTTTTGTGTATGGTGCAAGATAATGGTCTACTTTCATTCTTTTGTATGTGGCTGTCCAGTTTTCCCAGCACCAATTATTAAAGAGACTTTCCTTTCTCCATTATATGTTCTCAGCTTCTTTGTCAAAGATTAACTGTCCACAGATGTGTGGTTTTATTTCTGGGCTTTCAATTCTATTCCATTGATCTGTATGTCTGTTTTTGTGCCAGTACCATGCTGTTTTGATTACTATAGTTTCGTAGTATATCCTGAAGTCAGGGATTCTAATGCCTCTAGCTTTGTTCTTTATTCTCTGGATTTCCTTGGCTGTTCATGGTCTTTTGTTGTTCCATATAAATTTTAGGATTCTTTGTTCTATTTCTGTGAAGAATGTGACTGGGATTCTAATTGGGATTGCATTGAATCTGTAGATTGCTTTAGGTAATATGGACACTTTAACTATGTTTATTCTTGGAATCCATGAACATGGAATATCTTTCCATTTCTTTATGTCTTCTTCAATTTATTTCAATAATTTCTTATAGTTTTCAGTGTATAGGTCTTTCACCTTTTTGGTTAAATTTATTCCTAGATATTTTATTCTTTTTGCTGTGATTGTAAATGGGCTTGTATTCTTGACTTCTCTTTGTGCTAGTTCGTTATTAGTGTATAGAAATGCAACTAATTTTCGAAAGATGATTTTGTACCCTGGAACTTTGCTGTAGTTGTTGACTATTTCTGATGGATTCTTTAGTGTTTTCTACATATAGAATCATATCATCTGCAAATTGTGGAAGTTTCATTTATTCCTTTCCAATTTGAATTACTTTTGTTTCTTTTTCTTGCCTAATTGCTCTGGCCAAAACCTCCAGTACTATGGTGAATAGGAATGGTTAGAGTGGGCACCCTTGTCTTGTTCCTGTTCTCAGAGGGAATACTCTCAGTTTTTTGCTGTTAAGTATGATGTTAGCTGTGGGGTTGTTATATATGGCCTTTATTACGGTGAGGTACTTTCCTTCTATACCCATTTTGTTGAGAGTTTTTATCATAAATGAATGTTGGAGCTTCTCAAATGCTTTCTCTGCATCTATTGAGATGATTATGTGATTTTCATTCCTCATTTTGTTGATGTGGTGTATCACATTGATTGACTTGCAGATGTTGAACCATCCCTGCGTCCCTGGTATGAATCCCACTTGATCATGGTGGATGATCTTTTTAAAGCATTGCTGTATTTTGTTTGCCAATACTTTGTTAAGGATGTTTGGATCTATGTTCATCAGTGATACTGGCCTGTAATTTTCATTCCTTGTGCTGTCCTTGCCTCCTTGCCTGGTTTTGGTATCAGGGTAATGTTGGCCTCATAGAATGAGTTAGGAAGTGTTCCATCTTCTTCAAGTTTTTGGAATAGGTATTAAATCTTCTTTGAAAGCTTGGTAGAGTTCTCCAGAGAAGCCATCTGATCCTGGACTTTCGTATTTTGGGAGGCTTTCACTTGCTGTTTCAACCTCTTTATTTGTGATTGGTCTATGCAAATTCTCTTTCTTCTTGATTTAGTTCTGGTAGGTTGTATGATTCTAAGAATTTATCCATTTCTTCTTGCTTATCCAATTTGTGGGCATATAATTTTCCATAATATTCCCTTATACTCCTTTGTATTTTTGTTGTATCAATTGTAATTTCTTCCCTTTCCTTTACAATTTTATTTATTTGAGGCTTCTCTCTTATTTTCTTGTTGATTCTGGTTAAGAGTTTGCCAATTTTGTTCTTCTCAGAGAACTAGCTCTTAGTTTCATTGATCCTTTCTACTGATTCTTTTAGTCTCTATATCTTTTATTTCTTCTCTAATATTTATTATTTCTCTCATTCTTCTCACTTTGGACTTTATTTGTTCTTCTTTTTCTAGTGACGTTAGGTGTAGTCTAAGATTATTGATTTCATATTTTTCTTGTTTGTTGAGGTGGGCCTGTATTGCTATGAATTTCCCTCTTATAACTGCTTTTGCTGCATCCCATAAGAGTTGGTATGGTGTATTTTCATTTTTCTTTTTCTCCAGGTATTTTTAAATTTCTCCTTTGATTTCTTCATTGATCCAATGGTTTTTCGTTAGCATGTTGTTTAGTCTCCACATATTTGTGACTTTTCCAGCATTTTCTTGTAGGTAATTTCTAGTTTCATAACATTGTGGTCAGAATAGATGCTTGATATGATTTCTATCTTCTTAAATTTATTGAGGCTTGCCTTGTTTCCCAACATATGGTCTATCTTTTAGAATGTTACATGTGAACTTGAGAAGAATGTATATTCTGCTGTTTTTGAATGGGATGTTCTATACATATCTATTAAGTCCGTCTGATAAAGTGTTTCATTTAAATCCACTATTTCCTTGTTGACTTTCTGTCTGAATAATCTATCCATTGATGTAAATGGGATGTTGAAGTCCCCTACTTTTATAGTGTTGCTGTTAATTTCTCTATTTAAGTCTGTTAATACTTGCTTTATATGCTTTGGTGTTCTTCCGTTATGTGAATATATACTCATAACTGTAATGTCCTCCTGGTGGAAAGTCCTTTTTATCATTATATACTGCCCCTCTTTATTTCTCATTTTTTTTATCTTGAAGTCTGCTTTGTCCAATATAAGTATGGCAACACCTGCTTTCTTTTGTTTACCATTTTCTTGGAGTATTGTCTTCCATCCCTTCACTCTGAGCCTATGTTTGTCTTTAGAGCTGTGATATGTTGCCTGGAGGCAGCATATTGGTGGGTCTTGTTTTTCAATCCATCCACCTACTCATTGTAATTTTATTGGAGAATTCAATCCACTTACGTTTACAGTGATTATTTACATATGAGACCTTAATGCCCCCATTGTAACAAGAATACTCATTTTCCAGTTTTATATTTCCATTATTTCTCTTCCTTTGTATTTCTGACTGCCATTTCAGTTTAGTGGATTTCTGTGGTGGATTTTTGAGTTTTCTCTGTGTTTATGAATGTAGTTCTTCTTTGATTTTTTATTTAGTGGCTACCATTAGGTTTGTATAAAATATCTCATAGATGAGATAGTCATTTTTCTGATAGCCTCTTATCTCCACTAGCCTAAGTAGGTTCCATCCCTTTCCTCTTCCCCCTCTGAGTTATTATTGTCAAAAATTATTCTATTTTGTGTTGCAAGTTTGTGACTAAGTTGAAGAGTTTCTACTTACTTTTTGTGCTTGCTTTCCTTTTATCTTTTAAGTTATAATTATGTATTTGCTACTCTGCTCTGAAATAGAGCTGAAGTTTTCTGATTTTGTCTGTCTTTTTATCTCCTTGCTCAAAGCTTTGTAGATGTTTGCCTTTTTGTTTCAGGTATGAGGACATTCTTGATCATTTCTGGTAGGGGAGGTCTAGTGGTGTTGAACTCCCTCAGCTTTTGATTATCTCAGATAGCTTTTATTTCTCCATCACATCTGAAGCATAGTTTCACTGGATAGAGTATACTTGACTGAAAGTTTTTGTCTTTCAGTATTTTGAATATATGATTCCATTCTCTCCTAGTCTGTAAAGTTTCTGCCAAGAAATCTGCCAAAAGGCTGATAGGAGTTCCATTCTAGGTTATTTTCTTCTCTCTTGCTTCCCTAAATATTTTTTCTTTGCCATTGACTTTAGTCAGTTTTACTATTATGTGCCTTTGAGAAGGTCTTTTAGCATTGATGGAATTAGGAGTTCTGTTGATTTCATGTATTTGTATATCTGGTTCCTCCCCAGATGTGGGAAGTTCTCAGCTATTATTTCTTTGAAGAAGCTTCTCCTCCTTTCTGCCTCTCTTCTCCCTCTTGAATACTTATAATCCTTATGTTGCTTTTCCTAATTAAGTCAGATATTTCTTGAAAAATTCCTTCATCATTTTTAAGTCAAAGTTTTCTCTCCTCTGCCACCTGAAGCATTTCTATATTTGTAGCCTCTAAATCCCTTTTCTTTTCTCCATAATATCAGCTCTGTTTCTTTAGGAATCTATATTATTTACTATATCATTAATTGTCTTTTTCATATGCAGAATTTCTGCTTGCTTTATTTTGGTTTGAATCTCTTTGGTGAAGTATTCCTTCTTTTCACTAGTTTTATTCCTGAGCTCATTGAACTGTCTTTCTCAGCTTTCTTTTAACTCATTGGATTTCTTTATGACAACTATTTTGAATTCTCTGTCATTTAGGTTGTAAATTTCTTTGACCTCAGGTTTGACTTCTTGAGACTTGTCATTTTCCCTCTGCTCTGAATTGTTGCTGTAGTTTCTCATGCTGTTTGGTGAACTAATAATCCTTTACTGGTGCATTTTGCATTTGTAGTGGTTCAGTTTGCAGATTCCACCTGCTACCACTGGTGCGAAGCACGGGCTGTGTTTCTGATCCCACCTCATCTTCTGGAAGTTTGGGGGGTACAGTGGGCACTCCCACTGGCTGGGAAAGCATTTGTGCATGGGCTCAGGGCTGTTTATTCCTCTTCCTATGATTGGGCCAAGGTGCATTCCCACTTGTGGGGCTGCAGCAGTACTATGGGTACTCTCACTGGCTAGGAAGGCATGCATAGTTCTGTTGCTGCCCCTTCATATTGGTGTACCAGCTGCTGTGCTTTGTGGGTGGGCTTCTTTGCAAAGTTCAAACCTGGGCCACACTTTCAGACCACAAAATCATGGTAGGCTCTCACACTGGCCAGGAAAACATTTGTTCTTAGGCTCAGGGCTGTGACCGCCTCTTCTTATAGTCACACAAATTGCATTCCCACTTGTTGGACTGCAGTGGCACTATGGATGCTTCCTCTAGTGGGGAAAGCGTTCATGCATGCACAGAGGGCTGCTGGAGAAGGGTCAGGGAGTGCTCACATACCTCCACTGCTTCCCAGGGGCCCAGTCCATCTATCTTCTTATGTATAGCTGCATGGGACTCTCAGACATCGTGTTGTGCTGTGTGGGTATCTTCCATTAGTCAATGAATGTCCATTTAGTTGTAGTTCAAAGGGTGAGAGATAAAGGGAACAGCTCACTCCACCATGTTGCTGATGTCACTCTCCCCTTCTTATATTTTTTATATTAAATTGCCTGAATGTCTTAATCTCTTTCTTCTTTGTTATCATTTTATCGCCTATCCATTATTGTTTTTTTTTCAAATATCAAGTTTTCCCAAGTGTCATTTTTTGTAGTCCATCAGCATTAAGGTTTAATTGGATGTATTTACGCATTTTTATCTTTTTATTTCCATAATCAGGCACTCTGGAGCCATTGGAAAAGTTGTTCTGTGTTGGAAACTGAGCATATAAATTACTTTTTTGCCATTTTAATGGCATTCACTTTAAAGTACAAATGACAGTTTGCCACTAAGCCTGCTCTTATAATAAAAATAGTTTTCAGTGAGGTAGTAGCTCTTGGCCAAAGATCTCAAATTATAATAGAGAATTAAATGTTAAATGCCCAATACTTATGTAGTAGGTAAGGTTTATTATGGCCATATGTGCACTATTACTCAATGGCAGAGCTGCCAAAACAATCTGGGGGTCTTTATTTCCATACTAAGCACCAAGCATTGGCTACTTCAGGGATTCAGTTTAACCTTTAAAACATAAACCCAAACTGTGATTTTAAATGATTTTATGACTTAGGAAGTTAAAATTCAGCAGGCATTTATTGAATGCTGGTTATATTGCAGTCATTGTACTAGGCACAATAGAATGAGGGAAAAATTTGAATATGAATAAGTTATTATGCCAAAGTACTATGTCCAGTACTCAGCAAAAGCAGCCCATAACATGCCAAAAATTGACCACATGTCTTTATTTGTAAACTAACAAATTGTTGTGCTAAGCCCATTTCAAAGCCTTAGTCAAAGGTTAAATATAGTTGGATATAGGGAAATCAACTATGAAAAAGCCAAAGATTGCATGTTATTTTTCCTGAGCTTTCTACCTGGCAGAGTTGATTGGGAGAGATGAGCTTACTCACATAGTGTGAAATCAACAAAGAGCTAAGAAATCTGTTACTAAGTCCAGGAAATGATACATGGAAAAATATATAAGGGGTAAAATGTTGGTTCTTGTCAGATTTTGAAGTATTTAATGACATTTTAAAGATAATATTTGGAAAAAATGAAGGAAAAGAAGTCTGATAAGAAACTTGTAGAGCTATGAATAGTAGATTAGAGAACAGTGACTAGAGAAATTTGATAAATTATTGCAGATAGAAAGTAGATAAATATTTGTTTTAGTCACTAAGGGTATGTCAAAAGTAAGTGCAATCTAAAATCTTCTTTTTGTAAGTCATAATTTGGTTTTTTATGTTTTAATGATGACTATTTAATAATGGCCATTTAGACATCAGTATCATGTAAGAGTGAGTTGTCCTCTTTATCTCTGCCAAGTTACTACCAATAGGACATCCATAGACCAACAAAGGACTCTCTGCACAGCACACCAAAACACCTGAGTGATCCACCCATCTATACATTTGAGGGTGGGTGTTCTGCACCTTCTGGAGGCGGTGGAACATGGGGAGCCACGGCAGCAGCTCTTGAGGCTGGAGATTCCTGGATATATGGCCACATCTGTGAACAGAGGCCGCATGAACTGAGGTAACACCCACAGAGGCCCCAGGTGGCCAGGCAGCCCACACTCCTGGGGGCCTCAGGAATCATGATGGATCCATGACCAGAGACTCTGGGAACCTCAACAATAACTGTGACCCAGCCCCTCCTCACAGTGGTGATGCCTCCAACACTGGCCCTTCCAGCAGCAGGGACTGCAACCAAGATGTGGATAGCCTGACAGTGGCAGTGGTGCCTGTGACATGAGGTTCCAAAAAGCACAGGGGCACCAGAGACTAGAGGCTACAGGAGCTGCAGTGGCACTCAGAGATCATTCCCTCTGCCTCCACTAAGAGTGGAGGGTGTCACGCAACCTGAGCCTTCAGGAAATGCAGCAGTGCCCAAGACCCAGCCCTTTTCCCCTTTCCTGGTGGCAGCAGTGCCTCTGACATTGGCCTTCCATCAATGGGGGCTGCATCCAAGACGTGGATACCCAAGGTGGCAGGAGTGCTTGTGACCTCAGGTTCCAGGAATCAGGCCAGTGCCTGAGACCATAGGCTGCAGGAGCTGCAGTGATACTCATGGCTCAGCCCCTCCAACTGCCCCAGCAGGGGGGTGTGGAACATGCAACCCGAGGATTCGTGAGCTGCAGCTGTGCCTGCGACCCAGCCCCCAGTGGCAGCACCCCTGACACAAGCCGTACCAGCAGTAGAGGCTGCGTAAAATATCCCAGGCCTCTGGCATGGCAGTGACACCCATGAAACCAGCACTTCCAGAAGTGGCATTGCCAGCATCCACAGATAATCTGGAGCAGCAGTGCAGACAGCACACATGGCTGCACCACCCAAGCCCATGGAGAGCCAGGTAATAGCAACAGTGAACCCACAACCCTGGCGCCCCTGCTGCAGAGGCACCAGCAGCATTGCCCCCTCCACTTGTAATATTGGCAGCATCTGCAGACCCAACAACCCCAGATGTAGTGGCAGTGCCCCTCACTCTGGATCCTGCCCCTCTGTTCTCCTCCCCACGTCACAGTAGGGGCACACACAACACAAGTGACCCTGGAAGCAGCAGAGGTGCTCACACCACAGTGACTCCAGTGGTGACACCTGAGAGTGCACAACATCATAAACAACAAAGCACCAACAAACTTGGAGGCACACGCAGCACAAGGAGGGTACTGATGATGCTTCTGGAAGAAGCAGTGGAGGGTGAAGCAGGCACACTCTCAAATATAACCAGAAGCAGCAAGAACCAAAGTAACAAAAGACTTGCCCAAATAAGAAAAGTGTTTGCTACCACAAATGTGCCAGTAGAGTAACCACTCATCAAGCACCATGAAATACTGCAATAACATGGTAGCACATGGTAGACAACTCTGCAGAAACCAAACTTGAAGTCATGGAAGATTGCAATCTAATTGACAGAAAATTCAAAATATCTGTCATGAAGAAACTCAACAAGTTACAGGAAAGCTCAGTTCAATGGACTCAAGAATAAAATTAATGAACAAAAGGAGTACTTCACCATTCAAAGAGAATGCAACTCTAAAAAAAAAAAACACACAGAAATTCTGGACCTGAAGAACACAACAAATGAGATAAATACTAAAGTAGAGAACATTGGAAATATAGCAGACCATATAGAAGAGAGGTTTAGTGAGCTCAAATATACAAATCTAGAAATGATACAGGAAAGAACTAAAATTTTAAAAAACTGGAGAAATGCTAAGAGAAATATCCAACTCAGTTAGGAAAAGCAATGTAAGGGTAATGAGTATCACAGAAGGAGAAGAGAGGGGAAAAGGAACAGAGAGCTTATTTAAAGAATTAATAGCTGAGAACTTCCTAAACTCAGGAAAATAACTGGATATACAAGTATATGAAGCTAATATAACACCTAATTATCTCAACACAAAAAGACCTTCTCTAAGGCACATTATATTAAAACTGTCAAAAATCAGTGACAAAGAAAGAATATTAAGGGTGGCCAGAAAGAAAAACTAACTTACAAAGGAAACCCCCATTAAGCAATCAGCAGATTTCTTAGCACAAACTCCACTGCCTAGGAGACAGAGAAATGATATATTCCAAATATTGAATGATAAAAGCTATCAACCATGAATACTCTATACAGCAAAGTTATCCTTCAGATATGAAGGAGAAATAAAGGCCTTCCCAGACAAATAAATGATGAGAGAGTTCATCACCACTAGACTTGCTTACAGAAATCGTGAAAAGAGGTCTCCTATATGAGAAGAAAAGGTAAAGATATACAAAGTCCTGAGCAGGGTGATAAACAGTCAGAATCATAAAATTGCAACTCCATACCAGAATAGGTTAGTAAACATTTAATTATAACATAAAGGCTAAAGAGAAAGAAAGCAGCAAAAATATCTATAACCACTTCAATTTGGTAACAAATTCACAATACAATAAGGGCTAATTTGTGACACAAAAACATAGAAGGAGAAAAGGAAAAGGATGGACCTATATAAGCAAATAATATTAAGATGTTATCAGCAGAAAAAAGAATATCTCATCTATGAGATCATTATACAAACCTCATGGTAACTACAAAACAAATTTAAGAGCAGAGTCACAAAAAATAAAAAAAAGGAAACTGAGAAACACATCACAGAAATCCACCAAACTGAAATGGCACACAGAAACATAAGAAAAAAGAAACAAAGGAAATGAAGGACAATCAGAAAATAAAAGATAAAATGGCAGTATTAAGCCCTCATATATCAATAATCACCCTAAATGCAAATGGATTGAATTCATCAATCAAAAGGATGGATTGAAAAACAAGACACAACAATATTCTCCCTCTAGGAGACCCATCTCAGCTCTAAAGACAAACATAGGCTCAGAGCGAAAGGATGAAAGATGATACTCTAAGCAAATGGCACCTGGAAGAAAGTGAGTGTAGCCATACTTAGACAACATAGACTTCAAGCCAAAAAAGTTAACAAGAGACAAAGATGGACAATATATAAGGAGAAGAAAGACATTTCATCAAGAAGACATAACAGCTATTAATGTATATGCACCTACCATAGGAGCACCAAAGTATATAAAGCAACTATTAACAGATCTAAATGGAGAAACTGATGGCAACATAATAATAGTAGGGAACTTTAATAACCCAAATAACATCAATGGATAGATCATCCAGACAGAATTCAACAAGGAAACATTGGCCTTAAATGAAACACTAGCCCAGGTGGACTTAATATATATATATAGAACATTCTATCCAAAAGCAGTAGATTACACATTCTTCTCAAGTGCACATGGAACATTCTCAAAAATAGACAATATATTGGGACACAAAGCAAGCCTAAATAAGTTTAAGAAGATTAAAATTATATCAATCATCTTTTCTGACCACAATGATATGAAACTAGAAATCAGCTACAAGCAAAAAGCTGCAAAGCCACAAATATGTGAAGACTAAACAATATGCTACTGAACAACTATTGGATCAATGAAGAAATCAAAGGAGACATCAAAAAATAACTGGAGACAAATGAAAATGAAAACAACATACCAACACCCATGGGATGCAGCAAAAGCAGTACTAAGAGAGAAGTATATAGTAATACAGGCCTACCTAAAGAAACAAGAAAAATCTCAAATAACAATTTTAAAACAACATCTAAAAGAACTAGTAAAAGAAGAACAAACAAAGCCCAAAGTCAGTAGAAAGAAGGAGATAATAAAAATGAGTGGAAATAAATGAACTAGAGACTAAAATCACAATAGAAAAGATAAATGAAGCTATGAACTAGTTCTTTAAAATGATAAACAAAATTGACAAACCTTTAGCAAACCTCAGTAAGAAAAAAGAGAAAGCTCAAATAAATAAAATCAGGAAGAAAAGGGGAGAAGTTGCAATGGATACCACAGAAATACAAAGGATTATAAGAGAAAATTATGAAAAGATATATGCCAACAAATTGGATAACCTAGGAAAAATGGATACATTCTTAGAATCATACAGCTTCCTAAAACTGAATAAAAAAGATTATCTTAATAGATTGATCATTAGTAAGGAGATTGAAACAGTAATCAAAAGCGTCCCAAAAAGTCCAATTTCAGGACCAGACAGATTCACTGGTGAATTCTAACAAATATTCAAAAAAGGATTAATACTAATACTTCTTAAACTCTTCCAAAAAGTAGAAGAGGAGGAAATACTTCTAAACTCATTTTACAAAGCCAATATTACCCTGATACCAAAACCAGACAAGGACAACACAGGAAATGACAATTACAGGCCAATATCACTGATCAACATAGATCCAAAAATACTCAACAAAATATTAGGAAATCAAATACAACAATACTTTAAAAGGATCTTACACCACAATCAACTGGGATTTATTCCAGTGATGCAGGGATGTTTCAACATTCAGAAATCAATCAAATTGATACGCCACATTAAAAAAATGAAGAATAAAAAATCCCACGATCATCTCAACAGATGCATAGAAAGCATTTGATAAGGTTCAATATCCATTTATAATAAAAACTCAATTAAATGAGTAAACAAGGAAGTTACTTTAACATAATAAAGGCCATATATGACAAACCCACAGCCAGCATCATACTCAATGGTGAAAAACTGAAAGCTATCCCTCTAAGAACAGGAACAGGAAAAAAGACAAGGATGCCCACTCTTGCCACTGTTATTCAACATAGAATTGGAAGTCCTCGTCAGGGCAATTTGGCAAGAAAAAGAAATGGGTATCCAAATTAGAAAAGAAGAAGTAAAATTGTCACTATTTGCAGATGACATGATTCTATATATAGAAAACCTAAAGAATCCACCAAAAAACTATTATAAATAATTAACAAGCACAGCAAAGTTGCAGGATACAAAATCAAAGTACAAAAGTCAGTCATATTTCTATACATTAATAATGAACCAACAGAAGCAGAATTCAAGAACACTTTGATTTACAATGGCAACAAAAAAACCAAACTACTGAGGAATAAATTTAACCAAAGAGGTGGAATAACTATACATACACTGAAAACTGTAAGACGTTGAAAGAAATTGAAGAAGACACAAAGAAATGGAAAGATATTCCATGCTCACTGATTAGAAGTCTTAAACAATTAAAATGTCCATAACACCTAAAGCAATCTACAGATTTAATGTGATCCAAATCAAAATCCCAATGACATTTTTCATACAAGTAGAAGAAAAAAGTTCTAAAATTTATATGGAACAATAAAAGACTCAGAAAAATCAGAGCAATCCTGAGCAAAAACAACAAAGGTGGAGGCATCACAATTCCTGATTTCAAAATATACTACAAAGCTTTAGTAATTAAAACAGCATGATACTGGCAGAAAAACAGGCACACAGATCAATGGAACAGAATCAAGAGCCCAGAAGTAAACCCACACATCTATGGACAGCTTAGTTTTGACAAAGGAGCCAAGAACATACAGTGGAGAAAGGAAAGCCTCTTCAATAAATGGTGTTGGGAAAACTGGACAGCTACATGCAAAAGAATGATAGTAGACCATTATCTTGCACCATACACAAAAATTCACTCAAAATAGGTTAAAGACTCGAATGTAAGACCTGAAACCATAAGATTCCTAGAAGAAAGCATAGACAATACACTGTTTGACACTGGTCTTAGCAATATCTTTTTTTTTCCTTTGATGAGGAAGATTTGTTCTGCACTAACATCTACTGCCAATCTTCTTTTTGCTTGAAGAAGATTAGTCCTGAGCTAACATCTGTGCCAATCTTCCTCTATTTTATATGTGGGATGCTGCCACAGCATGGCTGGATGAGTGGTGTAGGTCCCCGCCTTGGGTCTGAACCTGCGAACCCCGGCCACTGAAGCAGAGTGTGCTGGACTTAACCACTATGCCACAGCGCCAGCCCCATTAGCAGTATCTTTTTGAATATCATGTCTCCTCAGGCAAGGGAAATAAAATAAAAAATAAACAAATGGGACTACATCCAACTAAAAAGCTTCTGCACAGCAAAGGAAACCTTCAACAATAACAAAAGACAAACTGCCATTTGGGAGAAGATATTTGCAAAGCGTATATCCAACAAGAGGTTAATATCCAAAATAAATAAAGAATTCATACAACTTAATAACAACCAAAAATAAACAACCCAATCAAAAAATGGGGAGAGAATATGAAGAGACATTTTTCCAAAGATATACAGATGGCCAACAGGCACATGAAAAGATGTTCAACATCACTAATTATTAGGGAAATGCAAATCAAAACCACGATGAGATATCACCTCATGTGCATCAGAATGGCTATTATTAAAAAGACAAGAAGTAACAAGTGTTGGAGAAAATGTAGAGGAAAGGGAACCCTCGTACCCTGCTGGCGGGAATGTAAATTGGTGTGGCCACTATGGAAAACAGTATGGACATTTCTCAAAAAATTAAAAATATAAATACCATGTGATCCAGCCACCCCACTTGTATTTATCCAAAGAGCATGAAAACACTAATTTGAAAAGATCTATGCACCCCTATGCTCATGGCAGCAATATTCACAATAGCTTAGACTGGAAGCAACTTAAGTGCCCCATCATCAGATAATGGATAAAGAATACAATAGAATACTACTTGGCCATAAAAAGGATGAACTTTTGACATTTGCGACCAGTTAGACAGGCCTTGAGGGTATTATGTAACTGAAATAAGTCAGATAGAGAAGTATAAATACTGCACGATTTCACTCATATGTGGAAGAGAAACAAGCACACAGAGACGGAGAACAGATTGGTGTCTACCAGGGTTGAAGGGGCTGGGGGAGAATGAAAGGGGTAAATGGGCACATGTGTATGGTGACAGATGGGAACTAGACTTTTGCTGGTGACCACGATGCAGTCTATGCAGAAGTCAAAATATAATGATGTACACCTGAAATTTATATAGTGTTAAAAAGCAATATAACCTCAATAATAAAAAAAATAGTTACCAGGGGCTTTGGGAGGGGTGGCTGGGGAATTATTATGTAATGGATATATAGTTTCTATTTGAGATGATGAAAAAGTTCTGGAAATAGACAGTGATGATGTTTGCTAAATGTTGTGAATGTACTCAATGTTACTGAATTGTACACTTAAAAATAGCTAAAATTATAAATTTATGCTGTGTATGTTTTCTGAAAGTAAAAAATGAAATATGGAAAAGGCCATTTAAAATATGTTTCATTATAGATATAATAATGCGTATGAAAGTGTTTAGTAAACTATAAAGTGCTATATAAATGCTTGACATTTTGTATATTAAGTCCTATAAATTTATGGAAGGTATATTGCTGGATAAGGCATTTGACAAGGTCAAAGATAAATTATGAGAGAGAAAATCGGTGAACACTTTGACTTATAACCACTGGTACTGATTTCTATGGACTAGTGAGATGAAGAGAGATGTAATTATGAAAACAATAAAATGGTTAAGATATTTTCTTAAATGGCTAGATATTAGTAATATCTTATTGAGCAAAGGTCACTAGGTTTAAATCAGATTAAATACTCAAGTTCAATTGATCATTTTCTGTTTTGAATTTATAGAATTACATAATCTGTACTTTATAATGGCAATAGAATATATTTTTTTATTCTTCACACTTCAGCATTTGTCTTCTAGGGGAAATGCTGGGCCTGAATAACGGGAGCTTCAGTGTTTTAGAAATCCTATACAGCAATGGTTCAAAGATGTCAGTTCTACATTCTGGGTTTGGGATAGTACAGGAATAGTTTGAATTTTTTTCTCTCCTATTTTTCTTGAATTAGATTATGTATTTTCTATTGACAGAACTCCATCAAAAAGACTATCCTTATTTTGCTGGACATACATTTAATGTCTGTGTGATTGTATTGAACCAATTGAAACCAGCTTATGAAAGGAAGAAAAAGGAGTAGCATCACTAATTCTCTGTTCTTCACACTTCTCCATTATATTGTTTTATCTTTGAAAATTTGGGGGCAGGGTGAAGGACAGAAATCGTTTTTTATTTATCCCTCAGGGATAAATGAGACAAACTGACTTTTCTCTGTGTGATATGTAATACGACATAGGAGAGTAAAAGCACCTTCCACAGGCAAATATTAAAATTACGTTCTATTACATGTAGAACTGATCAATATGATTTCATTTGTTTTCAGCCACGCTTCATATAAACATTTGGGGCTTGGAGTTTGAGGTTTAGCTAGTTTATTTGGTATATTGTGAAGCACGATAAAACTTATTATAGAAAATTATAGCTCTCTAAGCTGTTGGAATCAATAGCAATAATGACACCTTACATTCATATAGTGCTTTACAGTATACAGAGCAATTTCTTACAATGATTACATCCAGAATCTTCGCAACGGTAATGGAAGTAGGCATAGTACAGTCAAATGGTGTTAAAAGGCCTTTGGAGTCATAGATCTAGAATTGAATCTTGGCTCTGCTACTTACTTGCTTTAAATCTGAGCAAGTTACTTAATCTCTTTGAGCCCCAGTTTCTTGTATTTTGTAAAATGGGAATGATAATTAAAAATCCATCTAGCATAGTTGTTATGAGGAACCCACGAGCACGTATATTTATAGCACCTGATTCCTGGGAGTTGGAATGTATTGCTGTGTAAGTAGAGTGAATTTTATTTAATCTCCATACACAGATGAAACATTGGAGGGTTTTAGAGGTTGTAACTTTCCCGGTGTTCAACCAGGCCTTGAAATCGTATTTGGATTAATAATACTTCTAAAGCTTTATATTACACCACACTCCATATATATATAGACTTTCTATAATTTGGAAGGTGGTCATTGAAACATTGGAATTATTTTATTTAATATGATTTACTTTTTCCATGCTCCATTGTATGCTCACGGTCAGCTGCCTGTGAGGATTTTGCTTCGAGTATTATCAGTCATGGCTGAATTTCCTGCTGTTATAAACAACCAATAGAATGTGGCAGAAGTATTGCTGTCTGCCTTCTGAGGATGGGTCATAAAAGGTAATGAGGCTTTAGCTTTGTTTGCTGGAACACTTGCACTTAGAGCCCTGAGTTGCCATGTGAGAGGTCTGACTACTCTGAAATCCCATGCTGCATGACTTAAGCCACATGAAGAGGTCGTATGTATGCACTTTGGCTGATAGTCCCTTTTGAGCCTAGCCTTTCAGCCATTTCTGCCAAGGCACCAGACATGTGAGTGAAGCCATCTTGGACCCTCCAGGTCAGCCCATCTGCTATCTGAGTACAAGTGACTAACTTTGGTTGAGGCCAAAAATAACAGCAGAAAAATTGTTCAACTGGGCCTTTCCAGAATTCCTGACTTAGGGAATCTGTGCAATATAATAAAATGATTGTTGTTTAAGCCACTTAACTTTGGGGTAGTTACATAGCAATAGATCACTGGAGCAGACTGTTTACATATGCAATTCTATCTTCATGGAATGCCTTTCCTTTCTTTCTGTCATTTTGACCACCTTCCTTTTGTCTCTTTGCCAGGGATAAAAGATGAATTCATACTCATGTATTTATTATCTTAAAAGAAAACCAAATAAGCAAAGAAATATTTTAATCAGACAATGGGAAATGTTAAGGAATGGGAATATAGTTGCAGGACATGGATGACATTATAGATGTTGCATAATGGAAGAAAAAAAGATTGTGACAGGTAAGGAGAAGCTTTGAATCACAAAATTTTTTGCAAACAATGCTTGGAAAAATAAAGATTGAAAATGACACAGTGAAACGGTAGGATCAGTAAAGTTGTCTTTTATTTATTTTTTTAATTAGAAGATTGGAATAAGTGAGAGTTTTGGTTGAGGCATGAGTCTGTGACCATAGTCTAGGTTCTTACATGTTCTTCCATGGCCTAGTTAGACAACTTGGGGTGAGCACTAATGAAAACAATAATGATAACTAATATTTATTGAAGACACAATATATTATCTTATTTAATCTACATGAAAAACCAGCAAGGTAAGTATATTGTTTCCATCATTCACAGTTTAAAAAAGAAGAAAACTAAAACCCAACAAGATTAAGAAACTACCCAAAGTTTCATAAGTCTGACTCCAAAGCTTGATCTTTTTCCACTCAAGCCTCCAACTGCTATCACTGCAGAATAGACCAGTTACTTTATTTTTATTCTAATTTTCATTTTCTCTTCCTTTGTTATGCGTATTATCACTGAGCTGAAGAGATAATTTTCAAGGTCATGTGCACGTCCTCAAGAGGCAGGGAAGGGAATAAAGAGAACAGCTGGAAGAATGTAGGAAACTGAATGCAAACCTATCCACACTACTGGAAATATGGAGTCACAAATATTTCCTTTATTTTTCTATTCCAGACCTATAAAAAATGTCACCTCAGGATTCTATTAACATAATTAAATTCTCAATGCTTCTGAAAATAGAAGCTCCTTAGCATGCTACACAAAAGAAAAGAGGACTGCCTTACTACTAGGGAATTGCTGTTGTGATTTGCAATCTGAGGTCTGTAAGTTTGCCGTGTTGATGTTTTCAATTTGTAGTCTATGCATTTGAAAGTTTCTGTTGGGAATGTTTGCATTTATAGTCTACTAGATAGCAGACGGTATGCTGACGTCTAAGTTCGCCGTGTGCATGTTTCCAAATTCAGTGTGCATTTGCAAATTTGCTAGTGTACTGGATCAAAGGCTGTGACTGTAGTTGGCTTGCAGACTAAAGCATTGGCTGGTGGAGGCGTTTGAAATTAGGGATTGATGAAATGTGGTGGGCAGCACACTTCCTTTGAAAGTCCACTGCTGGAGTCCTCAGTCATGTTTGTTTTCATATGAAAATGTGAGCTACAGGGAAGAACTATCTCCAAATGAAATGCCATATTTTTAGCAGCAATGTCTTTTTATTTTTATAGCAGAAGCTGCAAGAACTTTTAGTTTAGTTGGCCAAAATAAGTCTTATGTTTTTAATTTACCCTTTGATATCGTGGCTTTGAAACGTTTTTGATCATGCCCCATATTTAAAAATGAATTTTAACTCAAGATTCAGTACCCACATACATATGTAACTGAAATAAAACTTTTGAGGAACAATAATTCCCTTACTGATATGTTCTCTTCTCTTCTATTCTACTCTATTCTATATTTTATTCTAGTCTAGTCTGTTCCATTTAAAAGAAAATGCTACTATATCCCAGTAAAATTATTTAATGACCCTAATTTATGGGTTCCCTGCCCTGATAGTCCCAGAGCTTTATTGATAAGAGAGCCCAGGCTCCAATTTCTGACTTGTAATAGAAGATGGCCCACAAGAAGATGGGAGCAGTAGGACACCTAGAAATTCTCTTTTTCAAATAAGAAAAAAAGAGGAAAAAGTTCAGTAGAAATGAAGAATAGGTTGTCACTATTTGTAACACAATAATATGTGGAAAGAATCATTTGTGGATTTTAGATCTTTTTCCCCCTTGACTAGGTTAACAGAAACATTGGAATACATGTAATGTACCTTTAATAAAATTTTAGCATCAGAATTTTTGTGTGGTCACTTAGCTTTTTATTTCTTGCGATTTTAAAAGTACTATGCAGTTATTTACAGATAATTTGCAAAATACAAAATGTTGAGTCAGTAAATAAAAACCACCTATGATCCTTCCACCTAACAGTATTTAATAATACTTTGATATAACACTTTCTCATTCTTCTCATGATTTATATTTATATACAAATTTTTTCCTTAGCAAAAATTGATGTCATACTTTATAAATTCTACCTTTTACTTATGATTATGACATAAGAATTTCCATGGAATTAAATATTCATTGAAAATAAAATTAATATGAACATTATATTAAAGATATGCACAATGATTTGTATATCTGTTGTTAGACATTTAACTTATTTTTATTTGCTCATTCAAATTTATAGTTAATTTTAAATAATGCTGCATTGAACATCATTGTACATACATCCTAGATGATTTTTAACCTCATGATATATTTTGCAGCATGTGGAATTAATGGATCAATGAGTACAATTATTAATGCCTATTTAAGTATGTTGCCAAATTTCTTTCCAGAAAGGCTATATCAGGTTATTATCTCACAGTGTATGAGAGTACTTTCGCCATTGCATACTTTTAAAAAAATAAAACATTGGTATTCTCTTAATATTCAATTTGATACCTACTATTTTTATTTTATAAAATTTTACAATTATATTTGTAGCTATATTTTCTATAATTATAAAATTTGAGAATAATACAGTAATTTGATTCTTTTTATGTAAGTTGAAGAATTTAGCATGTTCTACTGTATTCTTTCAGTACTTCCTAATGTATCACAATATAATTTAGGATTATAGACCTATATTACTATTATTACATAATTATTTCATTATTTTAATGTTATTTTATATATTACTTTATCTCTTGCAATTAGTTTTGTTTACAGTAATGATATAAATATGTCTCCATATGTTTAATTGCTATAAATGACCACCACAAATTGATTCTTGAGTCTTACTTTCAATTTTGGAATATTTTTTTAAAATATATATTCTGAGCTCTAATACCCTAGGGATTTTTTAAAAAAAATAATTATTTCCCTTCACCTCTTGTAATGATACATCACTGGGAACTATAGTTTCCTCAAGGAATTTAGCAATATACACTGAAGAGGGCCAGGTGAGGGTGGCTATCTCTGACTTTAAAAGGTTTCCAGATGGTCGATGAGTGACTAACACATTTTTAGTTTACATCCCCATCCTTGAGTCACCAATATGACAATATAAAATGAGAACAATCCAAGCGTTCTCCTATGTATACTTTGCTTGTCCGTGTCACTTTTACGAATGTTAAACACAAGTTGGCCTTTGCCTCATCATCACAAACATGTACTAAGCCTTCTAATGCTGTAGGATAGTCCTTCAACTCTATCAGACTCTAGAGTTCTATTTGTGATGTGTTTGGGTGTGCATGTTGTGATGATGAACTCTATTAAATAATCATTTCCAAATTATTATTTTATAATATATATTATATATAAAATATAGATTTTTATATCTATACTTATTTTATATAAATTTATTTATTTCTATTTATATGAATATAAATATATTTATTGTATGTAAACAAAATATACATGATATACTATATACAAAATAATTTATTATATAATAAAGTATAAAATATAAAATAATATATATATAAATATATATTTATCTTTATTATTTTTACATTTATTAGTTTAAAAAGTTATGGGAACCAGTTTCAAATTTTTAATAATTTTGTTCAAATTATTTGAATAATTTTTTGCCTTTAATGAACTGTCACATGCTAGTGGGGAATTTGGTGATATAAGCATTATACAGTTTTGCTTCTGCTGGATGCATATCTAATAGAGCCCTCCTCTCTGGCCTGAATGCAGCTTGTACATGGAATCTAAGTTGCACATCTGCCTTTAAATAAATGCTGACCTTGCAAAACAGATTATTTGTGAAAGCTGTTTTGACTAATAAGTTAGTAGAATTGCTACTCAATTTATGTCAAAAGGTATTTCACAAGATGAATGGATTTACATCTTTAAATCACTTCTGATGAATTAGTGAAGATCAAGTGATTTCAAACAGAACACAGATGACAGGAATGAGTAAAATAATATAAAATATTATTTTTCCTTCACTATACACACAACGTAACATGCAATGTTGTTGACAAGAAAATGGAAATAATGGAAAAGGAAGAGCAGAAAGGTGCCAATACTTATTGAATTTTTACAATGTGTTAGGATCATTGTACATCAATTCATTTAAGATATAAGGAAGAAAAATATTACATTATGTGAAAGAAGATAGAGTGTACCTTTGGCCCAGTTTCTGTCTTCAGTTGCAGGGTAATATACTACTACTTTTGTAAGCTTTTAGCTAGTAGTTTTACATAAAAAAATAATCTATTCAATGGATATTTATACTCGAGCTGTCATAAAAACAGATTATTTGCCATGTAAATTTTAATTCTCATATTTTGAAATAAGATATGTAATATTTTGAAGTAACAAAAAGCAAACAGATTCTAATCATTTTGACAGGCTTGATAATAACTATATTTTTTAAAACTGGGTGTGCTCCCCTCATTGTTCCTTTAATACATATAGAGACTGAATACTTTGTTAATTATAATAATGTAGGTAAATTTCATAGGCTAAATAAACTAGAAATTAAGTTCAAAGAAAAGCAAACTCTTTCTGTTAGTGATATATGGTCAACTTCCACCAAGTTTGGAAATGTTGCTCTTTAGACATTATTATAAAAATTGTTCTATATGAAATACTGTGATTTGTAGAAAGTAACTTAGAAAATAAAATAAAACCTGGGGATAAGTGTAAAACTTTCTAGATTGTGGCCAACCATTTACCTCTGCTTTCTCCTGATACCTCACTAAAAATGGCAATGAGAAAAGCCCGAACAGGACATCAACTCATAAAGGAAAAGAGAACAGGAAAGAATATAGCAACAGGAAAATTTCTGAAACTACAAGTCATACGACTTAGCGAACAAGAGAAAGCTGAAACTTAAGTCAGGAAGAGATGGAGTGGCACGGAAGCAACCCAGGAGGAAGACAGTCAGGAAAAGATCTACAGATGCTGATTCTTGGGAGTTCCCCAAGGAAACAGCCCAATCATATTGTCACATATGAAGCCAACCGTTTATTATTTCATTAAGCCTCATCCATGCTCAGTTTCCAATTAACGTTTTATGTGCTTTACACTTGAATATAAGTGTACAGCCACAATCACCACATATTTGAGCAAACTCTGTAACAAGAAAGACAGGAAACAAAACACACTTAAAGGTAAAATAAACTTTATAGAAAACAGAGACAATGTAGGGAACAAAAAAAAAACTTTTAAAGCATAGCTACTATCCTCACAGAAATAGGAAAAAAGAACAGGAGGCTATGAAAAGGGAAAAATAGGTAACTCAAAGTAGTTCTTGAAATACAAAAATGTGATAGCAGAAATTAAACATGTAATAGAAGGTTTGGAAGGTAGAGTTGAGACCTTTCTACAGAAAGACTGCAAGATAGAATATAATAATGGGACAATGCCTTCAAAATTCTGAGGAATTTCTTTAGAAATAATTAAATTTAGTACCCAGTCAACATATTAATCAAATGGTAGAATAGAATGAAGAGATGTTTAGGTATGCAAGGTCTCAAATTTTTACACCCATGTGCTTTTATCAGAAATCTACTGGAGGTTGTGCTCCAAATGAGAGAATAATCTAAGAAAGAGTGAAACATAGGATACAGGAAAGAAAGAAGCCAACACAGAAAATGGGAATGGGAATGCCTAGGATGAAGATGAAGGGAGACAAAAAAGAGCACAGCTATGCAATAGACTCGGTGAGCTAACAGCCTAAAGTGGAGCAGAAGCTTCTTGAAAAGCTTCCTTCAAGAACAGGAATTACATTTATAGGTTATCTGATAAACGGAAAGGAAATTTACATCTCTGGTGGAGAGTTTTGGGATAAAGTAGAAAAATGTACCTAGAAAAACTGCAAATAAATAAATGCAAGTATTAACTCTGGGGATAACTGCTATACGTGAAAGGAAATGCAATATTCTGTTACTATCTACTTGCTTATAATAGTATAAACAGTTAATGTTTATTTTTACCAAGAAGTATGATATTGCAATGTTGTGAGAATAGGGAAGGGCAAGAGTGCAAATATGAGTGTGTATGTATGTGCACACATGTGCATACGTGTGCACATGTGCTAGGGAGTGTGAAGGACCTAAATCTTTTCTTCCATAGTAGAAAGACAATAGAATATTAAAAAATTAAAAACCTAGAAATAGCAGTGTGAGCATGTTCTTTAGAAGTATAGTGATACATGCTAAAATACACAGCTGGAGGAATGGACAGTTATTGCCTCTGGGAACAGAAACACAGGGTGAAGAGGGACAGGATAGAAAATGTTTTTTTATTATAAGCCTTGTATAAATACTTAATTTTAAAAGTATGTACACAAATAATACTGATAATTTATCAATTAACGAAATAAAAAAATACATGGGATGGTGCACTGGTGGTATCTTGGCAATCTCTAGGTGAACTGACCTCATTCAGAGCAAATTGCTGTCCTCAGCCTTTATTCATTCTTTCAACAAATACTTTTGAGAATTTACAACATATCAGGCACTGTTTTAAATGCTGGGAGAACAACAATGTGCAAAAACCTCAATTTTCATATGCCTCATTGGTGGAGCATCACCCAAGCTCCTCTATTGCTCTTCTCTACCACCAGGCATTCTGCACCTTAGTAGAATCTAGAGCACTTCACATACAAGGTACCGTATAAATGGATACGTAGTCAGGTGAGGAAGAAGCTTTACTGTCTTATGAGCCCTGGATAAATTAAAAAGAAATAGATTAGTTGAAATAAAAAATAAGTTAAAAATTACTTTATTCTCATGGTTTGTTGGCAGGGAAGAATTCTCATGGTCGTTCATATGGAATCTCAAGGGACTCTGAATAGTCATAACAATTTTGAAAATGAGAAATGTTGGAGGATTCCAAATTCCTGATTTCAAAACATATTACAAAACTAGAGTAATCAAAACAGTGCAGTACTGGCATAACAACAAAGTAGATCAATGGAATAGACTAAAAAAGCCAGAAATAAACCCTCACATATAGAGTCAAATGATCTTACACGAGGGTGCCAAGTCCACTCAATGGGGAAAAGAGAGTCTCTTCAACATACGGTGTTGGGAAAACTGATATCCACATGCAAAAGAATGATGTTGGACCGTTATCTTACACCATATTCAAAAACGAACTGAAAATGAATTAAAGACCTAAATATAAGACCTGAAATTGTAAAACTCCTAAAAGAAAACATAGGGGAAAAGTTTCATGATATTGGACTTGGCTATGATTTCTTGGATATGACAGCAAAAGCACAGGCAGCAAAAGCAAAAATAGACAAATGGGAGTACATCAAACTTAAAACTTTTGCCTATCAAAGAACACAATTAAGAGATTGAAAAGGCAACCTACAGGGAGTTGCCAGAAGTGTGTAGGAGGGCCAGGCAGTGGGCATAATGGGTGAAGGAGGTCAAAAGATACAAACTTTCGGTTATAAAATAGAGAAGTTATGAGGATGTAATGAATAGCATGGTGACTACAATTAATAATGTTGTATTGCGTATTTGAAAGTTGCTAAGAGAATAGATCTTAGAAGTCCTTATTAAAAAAAAAGAAAGAAAAGAAAAGACAACCTATGGAATGGGAGGAAATCTTTGCAAATAATATATCTGATAAAGAGTTAATATCCAGACAGAGAAGAGCCAAGATGGCGCCGTGAGTAGTCCTCTTTGTCTCTCGCCCTT